>NC_057798.1:138977630-139090964 GCF_018294505.1 Triticum aestivum | reverse complement strand
ATTCCTTCATGAATATTTTTGTTGTGCTGTTGAACAACTTCTTTACTTGAAAACTGGATCCCATCACCTGCAGTTTTTACCTTCTCATCATTAAAGGAATCATCTTGAATCAGCTGATTCAAAACTTTTTTCCATTAGGACCAATCAGAATAGACTAGTCATCCCTTGGTGTTTCAACAAATTTTAATTGTCCTTTATCAATGGCCGATTTAACTATTTGACAAAACATGTTGCAATCCTCAAAATTATACTTGGACGAATCATGCAACTTGCAATACATTCGTCCTTGGATTGATGGCTTCACATGGTGATCAAGAACTCTAATGTAATTATTTTTTAGCAACAAATCAAATATTTGATCACACATGCTTGAATTGAAGGTGGACTTTTTATTCTCTAGCCGATCTTGCTGTGAGAGCGGCTTTAGAGTTAAGCTAACGAATAGTTCAGATTTTGCATTACCCCATTCGGCTATGCATTGTGTTTTGCACTCTATCTCCAATGACTATGAAAAGGAAATTATACTATCATCGGTTTTAATAGAGTATAACATTGGCTTTAAATTTCTGAAATCAAAGTAGTTAGAATATACATGTCTCAATTGAGCCCATGCGTAAGCCAAGTATGAAGCAAGCAAAGATACCCAATTAGATATGAACTTTAAATAAAGCAATGAGAAAAGCTTTGGTTGCAGTAATAAGTCACTATCGGTCTCTTTAAATGGTACAGTATATTGACCGATATGCTTTGTAACAATTTTATTGCTAACAAGTAAATTTTTCTTCATCATTGGTCTTTCAAAATTACTTATAAGATCTTTTCTAATAGATGTATCAACAATAAAGTTGCGACCAAATCTAAAAATAGGTAAATCACTTGCTAGACGTACCTCTTTGAATATGTTGGGAGAGCATAACAATGGTGTAATCTGAATAATACTTTGTTCCGCTTTCAGTTGGCTCCCCAACGCCTTGGCATCCTCTTTTTCTTCAATAGATTCGGCATATATAATATTTGATTCGGCTTTTTCAATAACTGAATTTTCTTTCTTACCTGAATCAATACTTTTATGTTTTTGAATTTCCAAGGCCTTTAGCTCCTGTCTAATTTTAGCCCACATCTCAGCTTGGCGAGCTTTAAACTTTTTCATCTCAGTTTCCATCCACTCCTCATGAGATTGCCCCCCAATACTTTGAGACTCTTCCGGCAATGAGGTGCCGAAAATTTGCAATTATTAGGGGGTACACTGGATGGTACAACACTGGGCGAATGCATCATTTGCACAACTCTAGCTTTTACAGCAGCAAAATCATGAGGTTTCCTGCCTTCTATTAGTTCTTGTCGAATGGAGTTGCACAAATCCTAAGAAAATGTAAGCTTGTTCTCAATTACCCAGTCTGGATATGGTTGCCCCCCGATGATTTTAGACTCTTTCGGCAATGAGATGCTGCTGAAATTTCGTAATTGTGTGGGGGGAACATGATATGCCACGGTAGTAGGTGAAGGCATTTGTGCTCCTGTAGAAGTTTCACTTATTCGTCCATGACCATTAAGGTGCGGAGCCAAATTATGGACATCAACAGTTGTGTATGGTGCCAAAAAACTAGTAGCATGAGGTATAGCATATGATGTTTGAGGGTAATTGGCCAAATAACTAGTAGTATCATGGCCAATTCTCCTATCCACCGGCATGTTTGGATTAACATGTTGCAAATTAGTTGTCGGTGAATAAAAAGATGAAACACTATGTTGTATGCCATTGAAAGTTCCTACATGGGGTGTTTCAATTTGATTAACCGAACTCATCATGTTGTTCATCGGCATATAGATTTGTGGGGTTGCCGATGCATGGGAGTTGGGATACATATGTTGCATGTTGCTAAAATTATATAAAGTTGAAGCATGAAGATTATTCCGAATCGGCTGTTGCACATAATTAGATGCATGATTGATAAAACTAGGGCTAGCTGATACATTATGTTCATTAGACGATCTAGCAACAACATATGCATTATTTGCATCTACATAAGTGAATCGAGTATTCATATTACCTTTGTAGATCGCAAACCCTAGATGACGATCTCTTCATAGCAAGAACATGCCGGAGACCGTTCGAAGCTTCGTCCCCAACGGAGTCGCCAAAAAGTGTGTTCGGACACGAACACGTCACCGTGTACCTCCAACACTGAGGGTGATGCACCGCAGCTCACGTCGAAGGAGACTCGTCCGGAAGTGCGGTACGCAAGCAATCCGGCAGGTGCTTTTCAGGACCCGAAACCCCACGCGCCCGGGAGGGACCCCGTCTGGACGCATGGTGGCTATGGGCTTCCCTAGGTCAACCTGATCGCCCCTAGGGCCTCGAGGTTCACCGCCCTATAACAAGAAGAACAGACTAAGAACGAGGAAGAAGAAGAACTAGGACCAAGGAGAAAAGATAAAAGATAAAAGTGGCAGATGAATTGATCGATTGTGTGTTGTTCAATCAGCCGTCACCCCTTAGATATATAAGAGGCGGCTGGACTATCCATGGAAGGAAAAGGCTTGCATTCACGTCCAAAACCCTAGTCAAATTCACATTGGTTTTGTTCGAACTTTCCAAAACTGTTCAGTTTAAAATGGCTGCACCTTGTGGGTCTCTTTTGTGGTGGTAAACGATCTCGGATGGAAACGAGCCCAAAGAAATCTTGACTGTTTCAACGAGATGAACAACTTTAATGTTGAACGTTTTTTAATCAGAGGTCATCTTGAGGGTCAAATCGGTCGCGCAAAACAGGCTATTCTCTCACGCTACCCATCAGACATGTGTCTGGTGGGGCGCGCCACATCTCGCCTCGTGACAGGGCTGCAGTCCGATTGCTCTAACTTTTGCATACGAATTCGGACTTGGACGATTTGTGTATCAAAATCAATCGTTTTGACGAGACGAAGACAATCCGTGTAGATCATTTTTCCATTTGAGGTCGTCTTGGGGGCTTAATCGGCCAAATTGTACTCTGAATATTAGATCTTAGTACTTTGAGTATAGTTTCGGCCATCAAGATGAAATCGGACGGCGATGACCCAAACTTCAAAGATGTTCATATCAACAATACGGAACTTTTTCATGTCGATCACTTCTCCATTTGAGGCTATCTTAAATAAGTTCTTGACCGTGCCAAAATCTGGTGTCAACACCTGGGAGCGCTTTCTTTAAAGCCATTAAGCTAGCCATATAGTGCTCAGTTAGTGAATCCACCCGGATCCCAAGGTATATCAAAGCTAATTTTAATTAACAATGATTTGTAGTTTATTAGTGAGCACATAACATATATCATGCAAGAACGAAGTCTAACTCTCTTCCCATGCATCGACATGTCATAAAAGAACAATTCATGCACACCAAGTAAAGGTCAATGCATAGTATAAGCAGTTTCTTTCAATTTTATCATATTGGAATCATAGAGAGGTGGAGATATAGTTCCTCTCTCATAAGAATTGCAAGTAGGAGCAGAAAGCACATGCATATTATATCTATCAAAATCATCATGTGTAGTAGTAAAATGCAACCATCAATATAATCGTTAATAAGGGCAAACTTCTCCGATATAGTGTAGTAGGGAGAATTCAAAAAGATAAATAGAATATCATGCGTGGGTGCAATAGCAACAATTTCATGTTTAACATAAGGAACTATAGCAAGTTCATCTCCGTAAGCATAATTCATATTGGCATCTTTACCACAATCATAGCAAGCATCATCAAAAAGGGATATTTCAAAAGAATCGACGGGATCATAACAATCATCATAGCAATCATCCTTCGGTAAGCATGACGGGGAATTAAATAATGTATGAGTTGAAGAGTTACTCTCATTAGAAGGTGGGCATGGGTAGCTAATCCGCTCTTCCTCCTTTTGTTCTTCGCTCTCCTCATCATCTTTTTCATCCAATGAGCTCACAATTTCATCAATTTCTTCTTCCATAGACTCCTGCAAAATATTAGTCTCTTCTTGGACAGCGGAGACTCTCTCTATAAATTCATCAATATCGGAATTGAATTCATAATTCTCATAGCAATATTTAAGTATAGCAAAATTTTCAGGTCTGTAAACAGCATCATCAAGATTTTCACACTCTTTAAACAAAGAGTCAATTTCATAAGCACCCATAAAAGCAACAAATTCTTCTATTTGTTCCACACCATAGTAATCATATATAGCATTAGCATAAGAAGCCAAGGTTTTATCATCATTGAATTTGCATGAAAAGGGAAGGTGTGGAGCCTTCATCCTAGAGCAACAAGTATAATCATATCTCAAGCATAGTTGACGACCATACCAATGTAACATATGAATTTGATCCCATAATATTTTCCCTTTTTGTGTCAAGCAATAATCCCTAAAGTATTCACGTTGATCCAATGTGTCTCCCATAACATAATTGAATGGGGTTTTCTCAGGATTATCAAAGTAGTACATAATATTTTTCACATAAATAGCATCGAGAGTTTTAGGAGGTTCCCCATCTCCATGAGTAGCAAGTACACCTAATTTTTTGTATTTCGTGTTCCATATCCATAACTAAAGATATAGAACAACTAAGAACAGTAAATAAAAATTACTTAGTGATAAAGCAAACAAGCACACACGAGAATATTCACCCCACGCTATGACTCCCCAGCAACGGCGCCAGAAAAAGGTCTTGATAACCCACAAGTATAGGGGATCAATTGTAGCCTCTTTCGATAAGTAAGAGTGTCGAACCGAACGAGGATCTAAAGGTATAACAAATATTCCCTCAAGATCTATTGACCATCGATACAACTCTACGCACGCTTGACGTTCGCTTTACCTAGAACAAGTATGAAACTAGAAGTACTTTGTAGGTGTTGTTGGATAGAATTGCAAGATAATAAAGAGCACGTAAATAAAAAGTAGGGGCTGTTTAGATAAAGAAGCAATAAAGTAAATATAGCGAGTGTGGAAAAGTGGTGGTAGGAGTTGTGAAATTGTCCCTAAGCAATTGACTACTTTACTAGCCTGATAGCAAGTTTTATGTGGGAGAGGCATAAGCTAACATACTTTCTCTTCTTGGATCATATGCACTTATGATTGGAACTCTAGCAAGCATCCGCAACTACTAAAGATCATTAAGGTAAAACCCAACCATAGCATTAAAGCATCAAGTCCCCTTTATCACATACGCCACAACCCCCTTACTCGGGTTTATGCTTTTGTAACTCAAGCAACACACTATAAGCAAATCATGAACATATTGCAACACCCTACAGTGGGAATCCCTCACGCTTGCCTGATACGGAGGGCACAATAGGACAGAAACATAACCACAAGCAAATTAAATTAATCATAGCAATTCATCAATCACCGGTAGGACAACAAAAATCTACTCAGACATCATAGGATGGCAACACATCATTGGATAATAATATGAAGCATAAAGCACCATGTTCAAGTAGAGGGTACATCGGGTTGTGGGAGAGTGGACCGCTGAATATAGATGGGGGAAGGTGATGGAGATGTTGGTGAAGATGATGGAGGTGTTGGTGTAGATCGCGGTGATGATGATGGCCCCCAGTAG
Organism: Triticum aestivum; assembly: GCF_018294505.1. Lineage (NCBI taxonomy): Eukaryota > Viridiplantae > Streptophyta > Magnoliopsida > Poales > Poaceae > Triticum > Triticum aestivum. The sequence continues at coordinate 139,085,388 of NC_057798.1, read as the reverse complement.
CATTCCGGCGCCACCGGAAGTGAGGGGGAGAGAGCCCCCCTTCTTCTTATTCTTCCTTGACCTTCCCCCTAGATGGAAGAAGAGTTTCCCCTCTGGTCCATGGTCTCCATGGCGTGGGAGGGGTGAGAGCCCCTCCGAGATTGGATCTGTCTCTCTATCTCCCTCTATTTCTGCGTTCCTGATTCTGCCCTTTCACGGTTTTTTATATTCCCGGAGATCCGTAACTCCGATTGGAATGTCCTTTGGACACGATTTCTATGTGGATATTGGCTTTCTTGTGGTGAAATAAGGGAACCAACCGCCTTACAGAGTGGCCACCAAGCTAGGGGCGCCCCCCTGCCTCGTGGGCCACTCGAGCATCGTCTCACGTTGATTCTCATTCCCAAAAATCATATATATTCCAAAAAAAATCTCCATCCGTTTGGACTCCGTTTGATATGGGGTTTCTGCAAAACAAAAAATATGCAACAAACAAGATTTGGCACTGGGCACTAGATCAATATGTTAGTCCCAAAAATAGTATAAAAAGTTGCAAAAAGTATATGAAAGTTGTAGAATATTGGCATGTAACAATCAGAAATTATAGATACGATGGAAACGTATCACAAGTCTGTCAAAGGCCATACTTCGTTTTCATACATGGATCCTATCTCGGATTTCATGGCTTCAAGCCATTTGTTGGAATCTGGGCCCGCCATCGCTTCTTCATAGTTCGAAGGTTTACCGTTGTCTAACAACATGATTTCCAGGACAGGGTTGCCGTACCATTCTGGTGTGGAACTTGTCCTTGTGGACCTATGAAGTTCAGTAGTAACTTGATCTGAAGTTTCATGATCATCATTATTAACTTCCTCTCTAGTCAGTGTAGACACCACAGAAACATCTTCCTGAGGTGCGCTACTTTCCGGTTCAAGAGGCAGTACTTCATCAAGTTCTACTTTCCTCCCACTTACTTCTTTCGAGAGAAACTTTTTCTCCAGAAAGGACCCGTTCTTGGCAACAAAGATCTTGCCTTCGGACCTGAGGTAGAAGGTATACCCAATGGTTTCCTTAGGGTATCCTATGAAGACACATTTTTCCGACTTGGGTTCGAGCTTTTCAGGTTGAAGTTTCTTGACATAAGCATCGCATCCGCAAACTTTTAGAAAGGACAGCTTAGGTTTCTTCCCAAACAATAATTCATACAGTGTCGTCTCAATGGATTTAGGCGGTGCCCTATTTAAAGTGAATGTGGTTGTCTCTAAAGCATAACCCAAAAAGGATAGCGGTAAATCGGTAAGAGACATCGTAGATCGCACCATATCCAATAGAGTACGATTACAATGTTCGGACACTCCATTATGCTGAGGTGTTCCACATGGCGTGAGTTGTGAAATAATTCCACATTTCCTTAAGTGCGTACCAAACTCGTGACCTAAATATTCTCCTCCACGATCTGATCATAAGAACTTTATTTTCTTGTCATGTTGATTGTCCACCTCACTTTGAAAATCCTTGAACTTTTCAAAGGTCTCAGACTTATTTTTCATTAAGTAGACATACCCATATCTACTTAAGTCATCAGTGAGGGTGAGAACATAACGATAGCCACCGTGAGCCTCAGTGCTCATTGGACCGCACACATCAGTATGTATTATTTCCAACAAGTTGGTTGCTCGCTCCATTGTTCCGGAGAACAGAGTCTTGGTCATCTTGCCCATGAGGCATGGTTTGCACGTGTCAAATGATTCATAATCAAGAGACTCCAAAAGTCCATCTACATGGAGTTTCTTCATGTGTTTGACACCAATGTGACCAAGGCGGCAGTGCCACAAGTATGTGGGACTATCATTATTAACCTTACATCTTTTGGTATTCACACTATGAATATGTGTAGCATCACGTTCAAGATTTAATAAGAATAAACCATTGACCAGCAGGGCATGACCATAAAACATATCTCTCATATAAATAGAACAACCATTATTCTCAGATTTAAATGAGTAGCCATTTCGCATTAAACAAGATCCAGATACAATGTTCATGCTCAAAGCTGGCACTAAATAACAATTATTGAGGTTTAAAACTAATCCCGTAGGTAAATGTAGAGGTAGCGTGCCGACGGCGATCACATCGACCTTGGAACCATTCCCGACGCGCATCGTCACCTCATCATTTGCCAGTCTACGCTTATTCCGCAGCTCCTGTTTTGAGTTACAAATATGTGTAACCGCACCGGTATCAAATACCCAGGAGCTACTACTAGTACTGGTAAGGTACACACCAATAACATGTATATCACATATACCTTTGGTGTTGCCGGCCTTCTTATCTGCTAAGTACTTGGGGCAGTTCCGCTTCTAGTGACCATTTCCCTTGCAATAAAAGCACTGAGTCTTGGGCTTGGGTCCATTGTTTGGCTTCTTCCTGGCAACTGATTTACCGGGCGCAACAACTCCCTTGCCGTCCTTCTTGAAGTACTTTTTACCCTTGCCTTTCTTGAAACTAGTGGTTTTATTCACCATCAACACTTGATGTTCCTTTTTGATTTTCACCTCCGCTGATTTCAGCATTGAATATAACTCAGGAATGGACTTCTCCATCCCTTGCATATTGTAGTTCATCACAAAGCTCTTGTAGCTAGGTGGGAGCGACTGGAGGATCCTGTCAATGACCGAGTCATCTGGGAGATTAACTCCCAACCGAGACAAACAGTTGTGTAACCTGGACATAGTGAGTATATGCTCACTGACAGAATTGTTTTCCTCCATCTTACAACTGTAGAACTTGTCGGAGACTTCATATCTCTCGACCCGGGCATGAGCTTGGAAAACCATTTTCAGCTCTTGGAACATCTCATATGCTCCGTGCTGCTCAAAACGCTTTTGGAGCCCCGGTTCTAAGCTGTAAAGCATGCCACATTGAACCAGGGAGTAATCATCACTACGCAACTGCCAGGCGTTCATAACGTCTTGAGTTGCTGGGAAAATGGGTGCTTCACCTAGTGGTGCTTCTAGGACATATGCTTTCTTGGCAGCTATGAGGATGATCCTCAAGTTTCGGACCCAGTCCGTATAGTTGCTACCATCGTATTTCAGCTTGGTTTTCTCTAGGAACGCGTTGAAGTTGAGGGCAACATTAGCATGGGCCATTTGATCTACAAGACATATTGCAAAGATATTTTAGACTATGTTCATGATAATTAAGTTCATCTAATCAAATTATTTAATGAACTCCCACTCAGATAAACATCTCTCTAGTCATCTAAGTGATACATGATCCGACTCAACTACGTCGTGTCCGATCATCACATGAGATGGACTAGTCATCATCCGTGAACATCTTCATGTTGATCGTATCTACTATACGACTCATGTTCGACCTTTCGGTCTCTTGTGCTCCGATGCCATGTCTGTACATGCTAGGCTCGTCAAGTCAACCTAAGTGTTTTGCATGTGTAAATCTGGCTTACACCCGTTGTATGCGAATGTTAGAATCTATCACACCTGATCATCTTATTTATGCTACCGTCGTTCTAAGCAAATAAGATGTAAACATGACAAACATCACATGCAAATCATAAAGTGACATGATATGGCCAATATCATCTTGCGCCTTTGATCTCCATCTTGAAGCGCGGCATAATCACCTTTATCACCGGCATGACACCATGATATCCAACAACATGATCCCCATCATCGTGTCTTCTTGAAGTTGTCTCGCCAACTATTACTTCTACTACTATGGCTAACGGTTAGCAATAAAATAAAGTAATTACATGGCGTTTTTCAAAGACACGTAGGTCATACAATAAATTAAGACAACTCCTATGGCTCTTGCCGGTTGTCATACTCATGGGCATGCAAGTTGTGATTCCTATTACAAGAACATGATCAATCTCATACATCACATATATCATTCATCACATTCTTTTGGCCATATCACATCACATATCATACCCTGCAAAAACAACTTAGACGTCCTCTAATTGTTGTTGCATGTTTTACGTGGCTGTTATGGGTTACTAGCAAGAACGTTTCTTACCAACGCAAAAGCCACAACGGTGATATGACAATTGCTATTTACCCTTCATAAGGACCCTTTTCATCGAATCCGATCCCACTAAAGTGGGAGAGACAGACACCTGCTAGCCACCTTATGCAACAAGTGCATGTCAGTCGGTGGAACCTGTCTCTTGTAAGCGTACGTGTAAGGTCGGCCCGGGCCGCTTCATCCCACAATATCGCTGAAACAAGATAGGACTAGTACTAGTAAGAAAATTGAACAAACCAATGCCCACAACTACTTGTGTTCTACTCGTGCATAGAATCTACGCATAGACCTAGCTCATGATGCCACTGTTGCGGAACGTAGCAATGATTCAAAATTTTCATACGTATCACCAAGATCAATCTAGGAGATTCTAGCAACAAGAGAGAGAGAGAGAGGATGTGCATCTTCATACCTTTGAAGATCGCTAAGCGGAAGCGTTACTAGAACGCGGATGATGGAGTTGTACTCGCGGCGATTCAAATTGCGGAAGATCCGATCTAACGCCGAACGGACAGCGCCTCCGTGTTCAACACACGTATAGCCCGGGGACGTCTCCTCCTTCTTAATCCAGCAAGGAGAGATGAGAAGTTGAGGGAGAGCTCCGGCAGCACGACGACATGGTGGTGGAGCTTGCAGTTCTCCGGCAGGGCTTCGCCAAGCACTACTATGGAGGAGGAGGTGTTGGAGAGTGGGAGGGCTGCACCAGGGGAAGGGTGCGGCAGCCCTCCCACCTCCCCTCTATTTATAGGGGCAAGGGAGAGGGTGGTCCAGCCCCCTCCATATGGATCTAGAGGGGGCGGCGGCCAAGGGGGAGGCTTGCCCCCCAAGCCAAGGGGGGCACCCCCTTTAGGGTTTCCCCCAAACCCTAGGCGCATGGGCCCTAGGGGGGTTTGGCGCCCAGCCCACCTAGGGGCTGGTTCCCCTACATATTCAGCCCATAGGGCCCTCCGGGTCAGGTGGACCCTCCCGGTGGACCCCCGAAACCCTTTTAGTGGTCCCGATACAATACCGATAAACCCCCGAACACTTCTGGTGACCGAATAAGGACTTCCCATATATAAATCTTTATCTCTGGACCATTCAAGAACTCCTCGTGACATCCGGAATCTCATCCGGGACCCCGAACAACATTTGGTAACCACATACTAATTCCCATAACAACTCTAGTGTCACCAAACCTTAAGTGTGTAGACCCTACGGGTTCGGGAATCATGCAAACATGACCGAGACATCTCTTCGGACAATAACAAACAGAGGGATCTGGATACCCATGTTGGTTCCCACATGTTCCACGATGATCTCATCGGATGAACCACAATGTCGGGGATTCAATCAATCCCGTATACAATTCCCTTTGTCAATCGGTATGTTACTTGCCCGAGATCCGATCGTCGGTATCCCAATACCTCGTTCAATCTCATTACTGGCAAGTCTCTTTACTCATTCCGCAATGTATGATCCCATTACTAACTCCTTAGTCACATTGAGCTCATTATGATGATGCATTATCGAGTGGGCCCAGAGATACCTCTCCGTCAAACGGAGTGACAAATCTCAGTCTCGATTCGTGCCAACCCAACAGACACTTTCGGAGATACTAGTAGTGTACCTTTATAGCCACCCAGTTACGTTGTGACGTTTGGTACATGCAAAGCATTCCTACGGTATCTGGAGTTGCACAATCTCATGGTCTATGGAAATGATTCTTGACATTAGAAAAGCTCTCAGCAAACGAACTACACAATCTTGTGCTATGCTTAGGATTGGGTCTTGTCCATCACATCATTCTCCTAATGATGTGATCCCGCTATTAATGACATCTAATGTCCATGGTCAGGAAACCATAACCATCTATTGATCAATGAGCTAGTCAACTAGAGGCTCTCTAGGGACATGTTGTGGCCTATATATTCACACATGTATTACAGTTTCCGGTTAATACAATTATAGCATGAACAATAGGCAATTATCATGAACAAGGAAATATAATAATAACCATTTTATTATTGCCTCTAGGGCATATATATTTCCAACAATCTTGTGGAAAACACTTAATCATTTGGACTCTTTGAGTCATGTAATAGAATAGCTATAACTCTGCTCTGTCGTGTCATCGTGCATGTTTATGTGATGCTCAACACTGTTAAGCCGCCACTTGGCAATATCCTTTGAGACTTATCATGATGTCGATTGGCGCAGATGTAAATTTTGGATATATCCTGCACACAAATAAATCACAAGAACCCTAGGTAGTTCACCACAGGGTGGATCATAATATCTCATATATAACCACTGATGTGTAAAAAATAGTCATAGATAGGGCTTGTATGAACCGGAGCTTTAAGTATAACTATAACAATATCATACCTGTGATACTGAATTGAACTGTCGGCTTATGTTACCTGTGCAGTAAGGGTAATAACCCAATCTTTAGAAGCCAATACTTCCAAATATTTATGATTGTCATATGCTGGCGACTTATCATCCCAAGTCAAACCGGGTTAAATAGAAACCACACATATATGCTTCAGATATGAGCAAAAAGTATCAAGATAAACCCAAAAGACCGTTTCAAAAAACTTAAGTCAAAAAGAGAGAAAAGGCGAGGCTTCTGATTCGAATACGATCAGTAAGCCAGACCAAAAGGGGTTAAGCTATGATCCGAATACGGTCAGGAAGCCCCCTAGTGGGTTTGGCATTGTGCCAATCAAGAGGGTACCGATAGCTATGTTCTCTGTGGTGAATACACCTATGATTGAACAGGAAGCCCCCAAATGACCTTTAAAACATTTGACGACTCTGATTCAAATACGATCAGTAAGCTAGACCAAAAGGGGTTAAGCCATGATTCGAATACGATCCGACCCCCAAATGATCAAATTGTTTGAACAGCTATGATTCGGATACGATCAGGAACCTGTGCCAAAGGGGTTAAGCTAGATTCGAATACGATCAGCCCCCAGTGATCTAGTGTTTAACGACTCTGATTCGAATACGATCAGTAAAGTCAGACCAAAAGGGGTTAAGCTATGATTCGAATACGATCTAGCCCCCAAGTGATCAAAAAGGTTTGGACGGCTATGATTTGAATACGATTAGGAAGCCATGCCAAAGGGGTTAAGCTAGATTCAAATACGATCAGCCCCCAATGGTCTTGGAAGTATGATGATGAAGAATCATTTTTGAAGATGAAAATTACAGAGGTCCTGCTTTATTATAATCATCATAATATATACATCATCAAAATATGTACATCATAAGAGCCGGCGGCTCAAGTATAGTAAGGCCAAAGATGAGAAATATTCCATGGCCGGCGAGTCTCCTCCTCCGACTTACATGAGTCTTTATGCTCACGATTATCGATAAGGTAGTATGCCCATTGTTCAAGTTCTTGCTGACCACAAAGGGTCCTTTCCAAGGCGGGCATAACTTGTGCGCATCAGTTTGATCCTGGATGAGACGGAGCACCAAATCACCTTCTTGAAAGGTTCTGGACTTAACCCGGCGGCTGTGATAACGGCGCAGATCTTGTTGATAAATCGCCGAGCGGGCGGCCGCAAGGTCGCGCTTCTCATCTAACAGGTCAAGTGCATCCTGACGTGCTTGTTCATTATTAGCTTCCACGTAAGCCGCCACGCGGGGTGAGTCATGATGGATGTCACTAGGAAGAACCGCCTCTGCTCCATAAACCATGAAAAAAGGCATGTAACCCGTGGATCTGTTGGGGGTAGTATTGATACTCCATAACACTGAAGGTAACTCCTCCACCCAACAACCCGGCATCCGTTGCAAGGGAACCATAAGCCGGGGCTTGATGCCTTTCAAAATTTCCTGATTGGCTCTTTCAGCTTGACCATTGGACTGGGGGTGAGCTACTGATGAAACGTCAAGTCGAATATGCTCACGTTGACAAAATTCCTCCATGGCACCCTTGGACAGATTACTGCCATTGTCAGTTATAATGTTGTGTGGAAAACCAAAGCGAAATATCACCTTTTTGAGGAATTGAACCGTCGTAGCTGCGTTACACTTACTGACCGGCTCTGCCTCCACCCACTTTTGTGAATTTGTCAACCGTCACCAGAAGGTGGGTCTTTTTATCCTTGGACCTCTTAAAAGGCCCAACCATATCAAGCCCCTAGACCGCAAACGGCCAAGTGATTGGAATCATCCTCAACTCTTGAGCCGGCACATGGGCTCGCCGTGAGAATTTCTGACAACTGTCACATTTACTAACCAAATCCTCTACGTCAGCATGAGCCATCAGCCAATAAAATCCATGACAAAAAGCTTTGGCCATGAGGGACTTTGAACCAGCATGATGACCACAATCCCCTTCATGAATCTCACGAAGGATCTCACGGCCTTCTTCAGGAGAGATGTAACATTGAAACACCCCAGTGACACTGCGATGGTGTAACTCGCCATTGGCAATTGTCATTGACTTAGACCGCCGGGTTATCTACCTGGCTAAAGTTTCATCCTCGGGCAACTTGCCCCGGGTCATATAAGCCAAATACGACACTGTCCAATCTGGGATAGCGTGAAGAGCTACCACCAATTGCGCCTCCGGGTCAGGAACAGCCAGATCCTCCTCTGTAGGTAATTTGACAAAAGGATTATGAAGAACATCCAAGAAGGTGTTAGGCGGGACCGGCTTACGCTGAGACCCCAGACGGCTTAAGGAGTCAGCCGCCTCATTTTTCCTGCGATCAATGTGTTCCAGCTGATAACCCTTGAAGTGTCCAGCAATGACATCAACCTCACGGCGATAAGCCGCCATGAGTGGGTCCTTGGAATCCAATTTGCCTGAAACCTGCTGAGCTACCAAGTTTGAGTCGCCAAAGCACCGCACCCGACTTAAGTTCATCTCCTTAGCCATCCAAAGACCGTGGAGCAAGGCTTCATACTCAACTGCATTGTTAGTACAGGGAAACATCAACCTTAAAACATAACAAAACTTGTCACCTCAAGGGGAAGCTAAAACCACTCCAGCCCCCGAGCCTTCCAATTGCCTGGATCCATCAAAGTGAATAGTCCAATATGTGTTATCTGGCTTCTCTTCAGGCATCTGCAGTTCTGTCCAGTCATTGATGAAATCCACCAGCGCTTGAGACTTGATGGTGGTACGAGGTACGTACTTCAAACCATGAGGCCCAAGCTCAATGGCCCACTTGGCTACTCGTCCTGGGGCTTCTATGCTTTTAATGATATCTCCCAAAGGAGCAGAACTAACCACAGTGATGGGATGACCCAGGAAATACTGTTTAAGCTTCCGGCTGGCCATGAACACCCCATAAACAAGCTTCTGCCAATGCGGATACCTTTACTTGGACTCAATGAGCACCTCACTGATATAATAAACCGGCCGTTGAACTAGATATTCCTTGCCTGCTTCCTTCCATTCCACCACAGCAGCTATGCTGACAACCCGGGTGTTAGCAGCCACATATAACAACAACGGCTCCTTATCAATGGGAGCTGCAAGGACTAGCGGCTTAGCTAGCTGTTTCTTCAAGGCTTCAAACGCGTCATTAGCAGCATCACTCCAGATGAAATCATATGTTTTCTTCATCATCTGATACAGTGGTATGGCCTTCTCACCTAACCGGCTTATGAACCGGCTTAAAGCATCGATATGACCCGCCAGACGCTGAACATCATTGATACACGCCGGCTTTGCCAAAGAGGTAATGGCCTTGATCTTCTTCGGGTTAGCCTCAATGCCTCTGTTAGAAACTAGAAACCCCAAAAGTTTGCCTGCGGGCACACCAAAGACACACTTGGCCGGGTTAAGCATCATATTGTAGACCCAGAGATTATCAAAGGTCTCCTTCAAATCATCTATCAAAGTTTCTTTCTCTCTGGATTTCACCATGATATCATCCACATAAGCATGAACATTGTGCCCAATCTGATTGTGAAGACAATTTTGCACACAACACTGGTAAGTCGTCTGGGCACTCTTGAGCCCAAAAGGAATATACACATAGCAGAAGGCTCCAAAGGGAGTAATAAAGGTTGTTTTCTCCCGGTCCTTAACTGCCATCTTGATCTCATGATAACCAGAATAAGCATCCAAAAAACTCAAACTCTCACATCCTGCCGTAGCATCAATGATTTGATCAATACGGGGGAGAGAAAAAAGGATCAGCCGGACAAGCCTTGTTTAAGTCCGTGTAATCCACACATATGCCAAGTGCCATTCTTCTTAAGCACCAGCACCAGATTAGCCAACCACTCAGGGTGAAAAACTTCAATGATGAACCCAGCTGCTAAGAGCCGGGCCACCTCTTCGCCAATAGCCTTACGCCTCTCCTCATTGAAGCGATGAAGGAATTGCTTGACCGGCTTAAATTTTGGATCAATATTAAGAGCGTGCTCAGCAAGTTCCCTCGGTACACCCGGCATGTCAGAAGGTTTCCATGCAAAGATGTCCCGGTTCTCACGGATGAACTTGATGAGCGTGCTTTCCTATTTAGGATCCAGATTAGCGCTGATACTGAACTCCTTGGATGAATCGCCAGGAACAAAGTCAATGAGCTTGGTGTCATCGGCCGATTTAAACTTCATCACCGGATCATGCTCTGTAGTTGGTTTCTTCAAAGACGTCATATCAGCCGGGCCAACGGCAATTTTTCTCTATACATTAAGACTACAGAGCCGACATTCATGTTATCGGATGAATGTATGATAGCTTTGACCCGGCGCACCCAATGGGTCGTGGAATTACCCTCCTCTTGCTTGCAATTAGTCAAGTCCACAATAAAAATGGGTTGTTTGCATGTGTCTTTAAAGTTCTGAATAAACTGGGCCTTCAACTCTCCCCATGACCCGATGGAGTTGGCAGGCAGCCCCTTTAACCAAGTACAGGCCGTTCCACCGGCATCATGGTAAAATACTTAGCACACACAACATCACTGGCCTCCAATAACTCCATGGCCATCTCATAACTTTCAATCCATGCCTCAGGGGGTAAGTCGGCTGTGTAACTAGGCACCTTATGAGCCCCCTTGAAATCCTTAGGCAAACGCTCATTACGCAGAGCCGGCACCAAATAGGGTACACCTGCAGTCCTAGAGGTCACGCATGCCTCCAGAGAAGCCGTCGGATAAGTCGAAATCTGCTGATAAACCGCCGGTTCAGCCGCCTGCTCCACTTCTTGACGCATCCTGCCCTGATCGACCGCACCCTGAGCTCCATTACCTGCTGGGTCATGCCCACGTGGCCGCTCATGACACTGGGCGTTGCTCGAAAGGGCTGGTGACTCCATGTGTCTGCTATAGCTCCGGCTTGGACGATGGGTCGAATGAATCATGTCTCGGTTGTAAGAGTATGCCTCCTGCTGTACCATTGCCGTTTGAAGAAGCTCCTTAACCCTTCATATTTCAACCGCCACTGGATAATCTCCTTCCACTGGGAGAGCCGCCAATCATGTAGCTGCAGTGATCATATTATCCAACAGGTTAGAATAATGACCCAATGGTGTAGGCACATGCTGAGGCGCAATCGTGTTCAAACAAGGTGGCTCCGTCACGCGTGGTTGAGTCGGCGCTCTAGCCCTAGGCGCGACATCCCGGTTTAACTACGGCGGGTTACTGGTCCCCGCTCAAGGCGTGCAAAAGAGATTTCTCCCCTCGTAAACTAAAGGTAGACGAGACCGGTGCCTCCTCCTCATGACTTCATTTGAAGCGTTCTGATCCATCGTAAGCCGGTAAGCCTCAGCTTGAATCCGTTGTGCCTCGGACATCCTGACGTCCTCAGCCGCCAGATCTGCCTTGGCTTGTTCTATCTCCTCTCGCAGCTTTGTAACTTCTGCGTTGTACTGATCTCGATTCGCCGGGTTGACCTCTGCTGTCAACAAGGCCGTCAACTTATCCAACAAGTCTGTCAAAACCTGAGCCGGTGGGCGCACAGGGCCTCCTGCCCCGACTGCCATCGCTGCTGCTGACCCAGAGGTCATTGCTGGCATAGTCGAGGAAGTCTGCCCAGGCTGCGTCCCGGCCATAAAGATCGCAACCCGGTTCGGCAGCTCAAAAGGGTCCGAAATACTGTCGCCATCGGAATAACCCCCAAGCCTACCATCTTGTAGTTGATACAGCAAAGTAGTCTCACCCATGGACGACTCACCATCAGAGTAGATGGTCGTCTCACTGCCAGACACAGATCCTTCATCAAATTCCCCTCCATGGATGAATCCCACAAAGGCACGATTCACGACGGGTTGAGCTCGGGCGGGTCTTGCATGCTGAGCTGTCTCGATGATGTCAGTGCAGGTGTCCGGCTCAGGGCCCGGCTCACCGATCTTGACGATGAAGATGTGAATTCCGCCGAAGGGGACCCGGTACCCGTACTCAATTGAGCCGGCCTCGGGGCCCCAGCCCGCATCATCGATGTAGAGCTTGCCGCAATGACTCTTGGTCATCCAGCCCACAATGTATCCCTTGATCCCTTCGAAGCTGCCCTTCAAGAACTCGAAACCACCGTGCGCTGGCCCCACTGTGGGCACCAACTGTCATGGAATAGTCATGGAAGATGTCCTCAAGAAAGGACTTAGTCGTGGAGCCATCGCCTCTAGGTTAGCTTAAAGGGGTTAAACGGGATAAAGGACACATGAATTATACTGGTTCGACCCCTTGCGGTGAAGGTAAAAGCCTACGATCCAGTTTTGGGTGGTATTGCTTATGTCTCGATTACCAGGGAGCAAATCCGCTTGACCTAGCTTTCGACCTGTTGTTTTTATGTCTTGAACCGCCGCCGGGTTGTCCCTTTATATACATAGGTCGAAGCCCAGCGGCTCACAGAGTCCCGGCCGACTCATAGACAATGTGTCCGGCTCGGTGACTATATTTACTTGCCTTACAATACAAGTCTTACATATATGGCAGTTTATACCTATGTGCCCTAAGTCGCCCTTGGGCCTTGGGCCCTTGGCTGTTAACCGCTATCTTTAATATGTCTTCTTGGGCTTCATATTAAGAGTCATCGTAGGTATAACCCGGCACCTCCTGGGCGGGTCATACCAATAGTTATATCCCAACACCCTATTTTTGGGATCTTACATTTATTGCCTAGAATTATTTGGGGTTCGGATAAATCATAATATTAAACTTAGGGTTTCAAATAATAATTGGGATTCAGGATAATTATACCCCAACCTGAAATCTTATATAAATGTCACACACACTTTTGTAAGCTCAATTTTGGAATATATATATTCCCTTAAATTTATTTTAGAATTCTCAATAATTCTAAAATGTTTTTAGTCATAATTCTCAAGGAAATCAGTGAACTCGAAGTCAAATTTAGCTATGATCAAGCAATCAAAATCAATTTTTAATTAACCCTTTAATTATTTACATTCTAGAATTGGCAAAGTTTTGGGATGTGAAACATCAATGTTAACGATGCATGGGAGGAGCGGTACCCCACCTACACCTCAGTTGTCCACCCCGGTGAAATCTTCAAGCACACCACTAATAACCCACAAGTGTAGGGGATCGCAACAGCTTTCGAGGGTAGAGTATTCAACCCAAATTTATTGATTCGACACAAGGGGAGCCAAAGGATATTCTTAAGTATTAGCAGTTGAGTTGTCAATTCAACCACACCTGGATAACTTAGTATCTGCAGCAAAGTATTTAGTAGCAAAGTAGTATGATAGTAATGGTAACGATAGCAAAAGTAATATTTTTGGGTTTTGTAGTGATTGTAACAATAGCAACGGAAAAGTAAATAAGCGAAGCATAATATATGAAAAGCTCGTAGGCATTGGATCAGTGATGGATAATTATGTCGGATGCGATTCCTCATGTAATAGCTATAACCTAGGGTGACACAGAACTAGCTCCAATTCATCAATGTAATGTAGGCATGTATTCCAAATATAGTCATACATGCTTATGGAAAAGAACTTGCATGCCATCTTTTGTCCTACCCTCCCGTGGCAGCGGGGTCCTAGCGGAAGCTAAGGGATATTAAGGCCTCCTTTTAATAGAGAACCGGACCAAAGCATTAACACATAGTGAATACATGAACTCCTCAAACTACGGTCATCACCGAGAAGTATCCCGATTATTGTCACTTCGGGGTTGTCAGATCATAACACATAATAGGTGACTATAGGCTTGCAAGATAGGATCAAGAACACACATATATTCATGAAAACATAATAGGTTCTGATCTGAAATCATGGCACTTGGGCCCTAGTGACAAGCATTAAGCATAGCAAAGTCATAGCAACATCAATCTCAGAACATAGTGGATACTAGGGATCAAACCCTAACAAAACTAACTTGATTACATGGTAAATCTCATCCAACCTATCACCGTCCAACAAGCCTACGATGGAATTACTCACGCACGGCGGTGAGCATCATGAAATTGGTGATGGAGGATGGTTGATGATGCCGATGGCGACGAATCCCCCTCTCCGGGGCCCCGAACGGACTCCAGATCAGCCCTCCCGAGAGGTTTTAGGGCTTGGTGGCGGCTATGTATCGTAAAACGCAAGGAAACATCCTCTCTGATTTTTTTCTCCGTGAAACGGAATATATGGAGTTGGAGTTGAGGTCGGCGGAGCTGCAGGGGGCCCACAAGACAGGGGGGCGCGCCCAGAGGGGGTGGTCGCCCCCCACCCTCCTGGACAGGGTGTGGGCCCCCTGGTCTTCATCTTTTGCCAGTATTTTTTATATTTTCTGAAACTTATCTCCGAGGATATTCAGGTCATTCCGAGAACTTCTGTTTTCTACACATAAAACAACATCATGGCAGTTCTTCTAAAAACAGCGTCAGTCCGGGTTAGTTTCATTCAAATCATGCAAGTTAGAGTCCAAAACAAGGGCAAAAGTGTTTGGAAAAGTAGATACATTGGAGACGTATCAACTCCCCCAAGCTTAAACCTTTGCTTGTCCTCAAGCAATTCAGTTGATAAACTGAAAGTGATAAAGAAAAACTTTTACAAACTTTGTTTGCTCTTGTTGTTGTAAACATGCAAAGCCAGCATTCAGGTTTCAGCAAATATTATGAACTAACCATACTCACAATAACACCTCGGTCTCACAACTACTCATATCAATGGCATAATCAGCTAGCGAGCCATAATAATAAAACTCGGATGACAACACTTTCTCAAAACAATCTTAACATGATATAACAAAATGGTATCTCGCTAGCCCTTTCTGAGACCGCAAAACATAAATGCAGAGCACCTTTAAAGATCAAGGACTGACTAAACATTGTAATTCATGGTAAAAGAGATCCAGTCAAGTCATACCCAATATAAACCAATAGTAATACATGAAAATAACAGTGTGCTCTCCAGCGGGTGCTTTTTAATAAGAAGGTGATGACTCAACATAAAAGTAAATAGATAGGCCCTTCGCAGAGGGAAGCAGGGATTTGTAGAGGTGCTAGAGCTCGATTTTAAAATAGAGATTGAATAAAATTTTGAGCTGCATACTTTCACTGTCAATGTAACGACTATGAGATGGCTGTATCTTCCATACTACATGCATTATAGGCAGTTCCCAAATAGAATGGTAAAAGTTTATACTCCCCCACCACCAACAAGCATCAATCCATGGCTTGCTTGAAACAACGAGTGCCTCCAACTAACAACAGCCCTGGGGGAGTTTTGTTTAATTATATTGATTCGCTTTGATCTTTTTGGATCATTGGACTGGGCATCCCGGTTACCGGCCCTTTCTCATGAATGAGGCGCAGAGTCCACTCCTCTTGAGAATAACCCACCTAGCATGGAAGATATAGGCAGCCCTAGCTGAAACATGAGCTGCTCGAGCATACAAAACAAAATTTCATTTGAAGGTTTGGAGTTTGGCACATACAAATTTACTTGGAACGACATGTAGATACCGCATATAGGAAGGTATGGTGGACTCATTGGAATAACTTTGGGGTTTAAGGAGTTTGGATGCACAAGCAGTATTCCCGCTTAGTACAGGTGAAGGTTAGCAAAAGACTGGGAAGCGACCAACTGAGAGAGCGACAACAGTCATAAACATGCATTAAAATTAATTCACACCAAGTACAAGCATGAGTAGGATATAATCCACCATGAACATAAATATCGTGAAGGCTATGTTGATTTGTTTCAACTACATGCGTGAACATGTGCCAAGTCGAGTCACTCAATTCATCCAAAGGAGGATACCATCCCATCATACCACATCATAATCATTCTAATAGCATGTTGGCACGCAAGGTAAACCATTATAACTCATAGCTAATCAAGCATGGCACAAGCAACTATAATCTCTAAATGTCATTGCAAATATGTTTACTTCATAATAAGCTGAATCAGGAACGATGAACTCATCATATTTACAAAAACAAGGGAGGTCGAGTTCATACCAGCTTTTCTCATCTCAATCAGTCCATCATATATCGTCATTATTGCCTTTCACTTGCACGACCGAACGATGTGTATAATAATAATAGTGCACGTGCATTGGACTAAGCTAGAATCTGCAAGCATTCAACTCAAGAGAGAAGACAAAGTAATATGGGCTCTAAGTTAAATAAACAATCATGCATATGAGAGCCACTAAACATTTTCAATATGGTCTTCTACTCTCGACCCCCAAAGGAAAGAAAAGAAAATAAAACTATTTACACGGGAAAGCTCCCAACAAGTAAAAGAAGAACGAGAAATCTTTTTGGGTTTTCATTTTAATTTCTACTACAAGCATGGAAATTAAACTAACTATTTTTTTGGTTTTTCTTAAGGTTTATCAAACACACAAGAAGAAAACTAGAAAAAGAAAATTAAACTAGCATGGATAATACAATGAAAGAGTATGAGCACCGACGACTAGAATAGTGTGTGAACATGAATGTAAAGTCGGTGAGAAATACGTACTCCCCCAAGCTTAGGCTTTTGGCCTAAGTTGGTCTAATGCCAAGGGTAGCCTGGCTGATATCCGTAGTTGTAACTGGGGTCGTACTGAGATGCAGCAGCAAATGCCTCCTGAGCTGCGGCATGTTGGCGAGCCGCCTCCGCTCTCCCCTCGTGTTCAGCTGCTTCCTCCCTGGTAACAACATATCTTCTTTTTGCCTGGTAATCAAAAAGGAAAGGAGCAGGAAGAGTAACATGGACAGCGCTATGTCTGTCAAAGATTAGTCAATACTGGAGGAATTGTTCATTCCTCTTAAGAAAATGATGTTGGACCATAGCGTCATAATCTAAATAAGCAGGAGGTAACATCATATCCCCCTCTCGTGGGGCTATACCAAGATAATTTTCCACACGGGTCGCATAAATTCCTCCAAATAAATCTCCAACTCTACCATTTTTATGCAACCTACGTGCAACTATTGCCCCCAAGTTATAATCTTTATAACCTAACACAGCACTCTTGAGGACACAAAGATCAGGCACACACATATGGCATGCTTCATCTTTATAGTTAATGCATCTACCAATGAAGAGAGCAAAATAATGTATAGCAGGAAAATGAATGCTCCCTATGGTAGCTTGTGCAATATCCCTAGATTCTCCCACAGTAATACTAGCAAGGAAATCTCTAAATTCAGATTTGTGGGGATCATTAATATTGCCCACTGTGGAAGTTTTCAAGCAGTTGTAAAATCCTATAATTCCGTGGTATAAGATGTATCATGGATATAAAATAGGACACTCAGAGAATTACGTGTGCATTTATATTTAAACCTTCGCACAAATGAATCAGTCAATTGATAGTACTGAGGACACTTATCTTGTCAGAAGTCCTCCATATCAGCATTACGCATATACGCGTCAAATTCCTCCTTAAAGTCTGCTTCGACCATAAAATCATCTGATGTCCACTCACAAGCTCGTACTTCTGCATCCCTCGGTAGTTCATCGTCTTGCTCACGCATAGCAATCCTGGGTCCTTTCTTTACTGAGGAACCACCTTGGTACATTCTCCTAGACATAATTCTTTTTCTGAAAAATTTCTGAAATTTTAGTAACTTCAAAAACAAAGTGAATAAAACTAAACAAGATTGATAGCAACTACTCCTACAAGTGCCTAGAGCCTATATCATGCATTAGAATTACTTAGAACCTCATAAATTTAACATGCAAGCTCAAGAACAGGGTCACCAAGGCAGCAAGGATTTGCAATTAATAAAGCACAAGAACAAAAACTAATTGGACCAATGGAGGAGTCATATACCAAGCAACAATCTCCCAAAGAAGTTTTGTGAATGGAGCTTTGAGCAAGGAGATCGAAAATCGCAGCAAAATGAGCTAGAACTCGTGCTTGAGCTGGATGGGGATTTTTTTGGGAAGAAGATGGAGTGTGTGGGTGCTGGCATAAGTGGAGGAGGTCCACCAGGGGCCCACGAGACAGGGGGAGCACCCAGGGGGTGTGGGCGCGCCCTCCACTCTCGTGGCATGGTGCTTGCCCCTCCTGTAGTGATTTCAGTGCCTAAAATCCTCAAATGTTCCATAAAAAATCATACTAAATTTGTAGGGCATTTGGAGCACTTTTGTTTTTGGGATATTTTTCATTCCACGGATAATTCAGAAAACAGACAGATAATACTATTTTTGCTTTATTTATTTTAAATGACAGAAAGTAAAAAGAGGGTACAGAAGGTTGTGCCTTCTAGTTTCATCCATCTCATGATCATCAAAATGAATCCACTAACAAGGTTGATCAAATCTTGTTAACAAACTCATTTCGAATAACACGGAACCGGAGAAATTTCGAATAACACTAAGTTACCTCAACGGGGATATGAACATCCCCAACCATAAGAATATCATACTTTTTCTTGACAGTAGGGAGAGGAAATTCAAAACCTCCAATAATGATTGATGGAATTTTCTCAATAGAATTTATGCTATGAACTTGAGGTTGTTTCCTCGGAAAATATACCGTATGCTCATTTCCGTTAACATGAAAGGTGACATTTCCTTTGTTGCAATCAATAACAACACCTACAGTATTTAAAAAGGGTCTACCAAGGATAATCGACGTATTGTCGTCCTCAGGAATATCAAGAATGATGAAGTCCGTTAAGATAGTAACATTCGCAACAACAACAGGCACGTCCTCACAAATGCCGACATGTATAGCAGTTGATTTATCAGCCATTTGCAAGGATATCTCAGTAGGTGTCAACTTACTTAATTCAAGTCTACGGTACAAGGAAAGAGGCATAACACTAACACCGGCTCCTAAATCACATAAAGCAGTTTAACATAATTTCTTTTTATGGAGCATGGTATAGTAGGTACTCCGGGATCACCAAGTTTCTTAGGTATACCACCCTTAAAGGTATAGTTGGCAAGCATGGTGGAAATCTCAGCTTCAGGTATTTTCCTCTTATTAGTGATGATATCTTTCATATATTTAGAATAAGGGTTTGTTTTAAGCATATCGGTTAAGCGCATGCGTAAGAAAATAGGTCTAATCATTTCAGCAAAACGCTCAAAGTCCTCATCATCCTTTGTCTTGGATGGTTTAGGAGGAAAAGGCATGGGTTTTTGAGCCCATGGTTCTCTTTCTCTACCATGCTTCCTAGCAACAAAATCTCTCTTATCATAACGTTGGTTTCTTGATTGTGGGTTATCAAGATCAACAGCAGGTTCAATTTCTATATCATTATTTTTGCTAGGTTGAGCATCGACATGAACATCATTATTAGCATTATCATCAGGTTCATATTCATCTTTGGATTGTGTTTCAGCATCAGAGATAGAAGTATCATTAGGATTCTCATGTGTTTCTACATTAGGTTCACTAGAAGCATGCAAAGTCCTATCATTCTTCTTCTTCTTCTTCTTAGAAGAACTAGGAGCATCTAGATTATTATTCTGAGAATCTTGTTCAATTCTCTTAGGGTGGCCTTCAGGATACAAAGGTTCCTGAGTCATTTTACCAGTTCTAGTAGCCACTCTAATAGCAAAGTCATGTTTATTATTTAGTTCATCTAGCAATTCATTCTGAGCCTTAAGTACTTGTTCAGCTTGAGTGGCAACCATAGAGACATGTTTACTAGTGAGTTTAAGTTCACCTTTAACTCTAGCCATATAATCACTCAAGCATCCAATCATATAAGTATTTATTTTCAATTATCTACCAACACAATCATTGAAATTTGCTTGTCTATCCATAAAGTCATCAAATTCATCTAAGCATGGGCTATGAAATTTAGTAGAGGGAATTTCAACTTTATCATATCTATAGAGAGAATTTACCTTTACTACCTGTGTCGGGTTATCAAGACAATGTGTTTCTTCAACAGGTAGTATATTAAGACCATGTATTTCTTCGATAGGAGGTAAATTCTTAACGTCTTCACCTTTAGTAAGTTTTTATTTCATTGATTTCTTTGCCTCTTCCATATCTTCAGGACTGAGAAATAGAACGCCTCTCTTGTTAGGAGTGGGTTTAGGAATAGGCTCAGAAGTTGGCTCAATTGTTTCAGTAATTGCCTCAGGAATTGGCTCAGGAAGAGTCCAATTATTTTCATTTGTCAACATATTGTTCAATAATAATTCAGCTTGGTCGACTGTTCTTTCCCTGAAAACACAACCAACACAACTATCCAAATGGTCCTTGGAAGCATCAGTTAGTCCATAATAGAAGATATCAAGTATTTCATTTTTCTTAAGAGGATGATCAGGCAAAGCATTAAGTAATCGGAGAAGCCTCCCCCAAGCTTGTGGGAGACTCTCTACTTCGATTTGCACAAAATTATATATTTTCCGCAAGGCAGCTTGTTTCTTATGAGCAGGGAAATATTTAGCAGAGAAGTAATAGATCATATCCTGGGGACTACGCACACAACCAGGATCAAGAGAATTAAACCAAGTCTTAGCATCACCCTTTAATGAGAACGGAAATATCTTAAGGATATAATAATAGCAAGACTTCTCATCATTAGTAAACAGGGTGGCTATATCATTTAACTTGGTAAGATGTGCCACAACAGTTTCAGATTCAGTGCCATAAAAAGGATCGGATTCAACTAAAGTAATAATCTCAGGATCAACAGAGAATTCATAATCCTTATCAGTAACAAAGATAGGTGAAGTGGCAAAAGCAGGGTCATGTTTCATTCTAGCATTTAGAGTCTTTTATTTCAGCTTAGCTAACAATTTCTTAAGATCTGATCTATCATTGCAAGCAAGAAAATCTCTAGCAGTTTCTTCATCCATAACATAACCCTCAGGAACAACAGGCAATTCATAATTAGGAGGAGAACCTTCATCATCACTTTCATCAATAATTTCATTTTCAATAATTTCATTCTCCCTAGCCTTAGTAAGTTTTTCATCAAGAAATTCACCTAATGGCACAGTAGTATCAAGCATAGAAGTAGTTTCATCATAAGTATCATGCATAGCAGAAGTGGCATCATCAATAACATGCGACATATCAGAATTCATAGCAGTAGCAGGTTTAGGTGTTGCAAACTTATTCATAACAGAAGGAGAATCTAGTGTAGAGCTAGATGACAGTTCCTTACCTCCCCTCGTAGTTGAGGGATAAATTTTAGTTCTTTGATCTTTCAAGTTCTTCATAGTGATCAGCAGATATAAATCCCAAGTGACTCAGAGAATAGAGCTATGCTCCCCGGCAACAGCGCCAGAAATTAGTCTTGATAACTCACAAGTGTAGGGGATCGCAACAGCTTTCGAGGGTAGAGTATTCAACCCAAATTTATTGATTCGACACAAGGGGAGCCAAAGAATATTCTTAAGTATTAGCAGTTGAGTTGTCAATTCAACCACACCTGGATAACTTAGTATCTGCAGCAAAGTATTTAGTAGCAAAGTAGTATGATAGTAATGGTAACGATAGCAAAAGTAATATTTTTGGGTTTTGTAGTGATTGTAACAATAGCAACGGAAAATTAAATAAGCGAAGAACAATATATGAAAAGCTCGTAGGCTTTGGATCAGTGATGGATAATTATGTCGGATGCGATTCCTCATGTAATAGCTATAACATAGGGTGACACAGAACTAGCTCCAATTCATCAATGTAATGTAGGCATGTATTCCGAATATAGTCATACGTGCTTATGGAAAAGAACTTGCATGACATCTTTTGTCCTACCCTCCCATGGCAGCGGGGTCCTAGTAGAAACTAAGGGATATTAAGGCCTCCTTTTAATAGAGAACCAGACCAAAATATTAACACATAGTGAATATATGAAGTCCTCAAACTACGGTCATCACCGAGAAGTATCCCGATTATTGTCACTTCGGGGTTGTCGGATCATAACACATAATAGGTGACTATAGACTTGCAAGATAGGCTCAAGAACACACATATATTGATGAAAACATAATAGGTTCAGATCTGAAATCATGGCACTCGGGCCCTAGTGACAAGCATTAAGCATAGCAAAGTCATAGCAACATCAATCTCAGAACATAGTGGATACTAGGGATCAAACCCTAACAAAACTAACTTGATTACATGGTAAATCTCATCCAACCCATCACCGTCCAGTAAGCCTACGATGGAATTACTCACGCACGGCGGTGAGCATCATGAAATTGGTGATGGAGGATGGTTGATGATGACGATGGCGACGAATCCCCCTCTCCGGAGCCCCGAACGGACTCCAGATCAGCCCTCTCGAGAGGTTTTAGGGCTTGGCGGCGGCTTCGTATCGTAAAATGCGATGAAACTTCCTCTCTGATTTTTTTTCTCCACGAAACGGAATATATGGAGTTGGAGTTGAGGTCGGCGGAGCTGCAGGGGGCCCACGAGACAGGGGGCGCCCAGAGGGGGTGGGAGCTCCCCCCACCCTCGTGGACAGGGTGTGGGCCCCCTGGTCTTCATCTTTTGCCAGTATTTTTTATATTTTCTGAAACTTATCTCCAAGGATTTTCAGGTCATTCCGAGAACTTCTGTTTTCTACACATAAAACAACATCATGGCAGTTCTGCTGAAAACAGCGTCAGTCCGGGTTAGTTTCATTCAAATCATGCAAGTTAGAGTCCAAAACAAGGGCAAAAGTGTTTGGAAAAGTAGATACGTTGGAGACATATCAACCACTACCGGGCAGGGGTGGGTGAAAGTCCGAGAGGGACAGTGTAGTGTGGCTCTGTTACAAGGAGAAACTAGCGGACTTGATCGGGGAAGAGACAACACCTAGAAATGGTGACATTCACAATGAAAATGGTGACATTCACCGAGGCGAATTGCGTCATGTTGGGCCTTGCCCCCTTGAAAATGCTGCCCCCGACCTTGGCGACGACGGGAAGTAATGGGATGAAGACATATGGTGGGGAGCAACTAGTGCTTTTCCCAAAGCGCAAAATGTCATCAGTTTACTAAAAAAATGTTGCCAATCAACTTTTCTTTCCCTATGTAACCACTTTGTAATGCAATGTTTGTTGAAATATGGGGTGGGCTTTAGGCCCATCGAACAATTTCAGAAAAATCTCTAAGGGCCCATGTGGGTTTATTGGCACTAGGTGGAGATGGGAAGTTTAGTCCCACCCTGGAAGTGGAAGAGGAGTTGGACCTCCTTATAAGGGTGGCTCTTCTACATGCTATTGGAGTTTGAGAAGAGAAGAGGCCCTCGCGCGCTCCTCCTCCATCGCCCGCCACCATGCGCCGCTCCGCGCCGCGCCGCGGATTGCGGGAATGAGTCAAGCCGAGCTCACGCCTATGCGCTTATTTTTGCCAACAGCTGGGCCACGATCTGAGATGTCGGATCATGGGCTGTCACGGACTCGGACGTGGGTCGAGCCCACGTCTCTCCACGCGGTTGCGCCTATATAAGTGAGCGGTGTCTCCTAACCCTAGCCGCCACGAACAAATCACATCTTCTTCCACGCGAACCACCCACTGTCATTCTTCTGCTGCTGCTACCTCCGGTGACTCCATCCCGTCCACCGCGTACACGGTCGACGGGAGAGCAGGTCTCCGAAACCCCTCCTTTCCAATTCCTGTATAGGAGAGGGGCGAATAGGTTTTTGGGAAGCGACTACGTGACTGCTCGCCTACGATCCACTACTTCCTCTATGTATGCGCCGTCTTCGTCATCACCATGTCCACCGCCGCCGAACGTGCCGCCGCCAAGAAGACCGAGGCCGGCAAGAAGGCCGCCGAGGATGCCGCTGCTACAGTCACCGCCACCGCGACTTCTGCCTGGCCTAATGGAGGGTATAACACATTTATCCCGCTCATGTTTATTTTCATATTAGCAGTACTAGCAGTATGTGTAGATTTGTCTACTATTTGCTTAGTACGTGCATGTTTACATCAGAGTCAGTATGTTGTCAATTCAGTCAATGCCATGCTAGTGATTTATCTATCGATTAAATTAGTCAAAAATTTGCATATTTACTCAGCAATCCAAAAACCTATTATGTGTAGGAATTTTTTGGCAAGTGGCTTTGCCGCTGCACTAAAACTGGATAAGTTTACCAGTACATACTTTAAGTGTTGGCAAATTAAGACCACTTTATGGCTCACGGCTGTGAACGTGTTCTGGGTCACCGGTGTCTCCATGGGAACGATTGCTCCTGAACAGGAGAAGGCGTTCAGGGAGGCCACCATTGTGTTTCTCGGAGCAGTTCTTAGCGTGATCGGAGATAAATTGGTCAACGCATATTTACATGTGCATGTCGCCAAGGACTTGTGGGAGGCGCTCGAATCTAAGTTCGGGGCCACCGACACAGGGAGCGAGATGTATATTATAGAGCAGTTCCACGATTACAAGATGGTTGAGAACCGTCTTGTATTGGAGCAAGCTCATGAGATAATATACATCGTTAAGGAGCTTGAGCTGCTGAAGTGCGAGTTACCGGGCAATTTTATCGCGGGCTGCATAATCGCTAAGCTCCCAAATTCCTGGAGGAACTTTGCCACCACTCTGAAACATCAGAGGCGTGAATTCTCTGTGGAGGATGTCATTGGCCATCTGAGTGTTGAGCAGAATTCAAGGGAAAAGGACTCGCATGGAAAAGGGGCCGAAGGGACTTCTGTCGCCAACATGGTGAACCAAAGGAACTTCAACTCCCACAAGACCAAGGGAAAGAATGGTGTCCAATAGAGTACTGACTTTAAGAAGAAGGGTAAGAAGACCTTCAAGAAGAACAAGAAGGATGAGGGCTGCTTTACTTGTGGTTCGGTTGAACATTGGGCCAACAAGTGCCCAAACAAGTTTAAGAAGTCAGGACAGGACTCCAAGTCCGTCAACATGATTGTGGGAAACAATGAGAATGGCGCATCTGGGTATGGTAATTTATTTGTTGTCTTTTTAGTGTTTCAGCCCAACGATTGGTGGGTGGACACGGGTGCAGGTGTTCATGTGTGTGCTGACATTTCATTGTTCCCTTCTTACCAGGTCACAGGCCACGGGTCCGTATTGATGGGGAATGGCGCGAGTGCTTCTGTTCATGGTGTTGGCATGGTGGATCTGAAGTTTACTTCGGAAAGGATCGTGCAGCTGAAGAACGTGCAGCATGTCCCCGCCATCAAGAAGAACCTCGTTAGTGGCTCCCTTCTATGTAGAGAAGGGTTTAAGTTGGTATTCGAGTCTAATAAATTAGTTGTTACTAAGTATGGACTATTTGTTGGAAAAGGTTATGAGAGCGGAGGGATATTCCTCCTTTCCCTCGCAGATTTTTGCAATAAAGTCGTGAACCATATTCATTCGAGTGTTAATGAATCTAAAGTTTGGCATTCACGTCTTTGTCACATTAGTTTCAGTGTTATGACGCGGTTAGCCAAGTTGGATTTAATCCATAGTTTCACTTTAGCCAAAGGTTTTAAGTGCCTTTCATGTGTGCAAGCTAAGCAACCTCGCCAGCCTCATAAGGCTGCGAAGGAGAGACACTTGGCACCATTAGAGCATCTCCAGCCGTTGGCCCCCCAGGAGGGGCTAAAAATCGCCCCCTGGGGGCGCACCGGCGCTAACCCGCGCACTGGGGGCGTGATGGCCCCCAGTCATGGCGCCCATGTTATTTTGAAAATTTTAAACACGGCACAAACATGGCGCAAATTCATTGCAAACTTCGGCAAGTTCGTTCAAACTTAAACATATTTTCCAAAAAAAGGAAAAACTACTAGGGGCCGCCACTCGCCGTCTCCATCGCCGCTTCTCGCCGTCTGCCTCGCCGCTCCCCGTCTTCCGCCGCCCGCCCTCGCATTTCTACATGTTGAGGAGGTTGTAGAACCGCGTGTAGTCGCCACCGTCGTCGTCATCGGCGGTGGCGGCGTCTGCGTCACCGCCTCCGTCGACGTTGTCCCTGCTGCATCCCTCCCCCGGTTGGCGCGGCGGGTTGGAAGGTCCGGGGGCGTCCTCGTCCTCGTCGCTGTTCAGGATGATGACGCCGTGCTCGTCCTCATGCCCGCGCTTGTGGGCTTCGATCTCCTCCAGGGCCCAGCGCTGCCGAACCATCTCGTCAAGGAGGTAGTCGCCCCGCGCTCACTGCAGGGCGTCCTCGTTAGAGAAGCCGCGCCGGGCTATCTCCTCATACTCCGCGGGGAGGCTGAGCTTCGGCTTGGGCTCGACGAGGACGACGCGGCCGGATGGGGGGGTGGAGTCGCCGATGCGGACGCCGGAGCTGCGGGTGCGCGCGCTGACCGGCGTGTCCTGTGGCTCCGGCTTGACAGGGCGGAGGCAGGAAGAGCCCGACGAGCGGCCGAACGAGGAGCAGGACGCGCCGGGCCGCTCCATACGCCTCGGCGTCCAGGAGCCCCCACGGTGGCGTGAGAAGGCCGGGGGAGCGGGGTTCTCGAGGCACGGCGTGTTGCCGCCCTCTATGTACTCGAGGAAGGCCTCCAACGTGCGGCCGGGTATGCCCCATCACCGGCGCCGGCCCTCCGAGTTGAGCCTGCCGGAGGGCACGATGTCGTTCGTCGACTCGAGCTGCTCGGCGTGTCGGCGGCGGAAATAGGGCTCCCAGAGCGGGCTGTCGGGGGTGTACCGCGGGCCTTCCCTCGCTGCCCGTGGCAGGGACGCACGGATGCGTGCAATCTCCGCACGCCGCGCCGCCCCGGTGGGTGGTGGTGGCACCGGCACGCCGCCGGCGCTGATCCTCCATGCCCCGGGCACCCGCATGTCCGGCGGGGCCGGGTACTCAGCCTCGAAGAGGAGGCGAGCCTCGTCCTCGTGCAGATGGCGGCGCCCGAAACCATTCGCCATCGCCTGGGAAGCGCTTGGCCATCCTTCTGAGCTGGAGACGGCGAGAGGAGGAAGAGGGAGAAGTGGGCGCGTCGGCGGTGTAGTGTGTGTGCGTATCTCCGGCGTGCTGGTTCTCGGCTTATATAGGCGGAGGCGCCGCGCGGTAGGCTTGGCCGGCGCGTTACACATGACGGGAGGCGTGGCGGGCGAGGGGACGCGCGTCGCCCGGACTTCACTGCGCCGCCCGTGAGGCATCAATGGAGGCTGACCGGCGCGGCAGCACGCGCAGCTTTGGCATTGATTCGCCGCGGGAAACGAGGCGATGAGGACGACGAAGCGGCGAGAGAAGAGTCGAGTCGCTGACGCGGCTGGCCCACGGTGCTTTCGCTCCAAAAAATATTCGCCCGGCGCTCCCGAGCGCCCCCCGGCACGACGGGTTCAGGTTGGGTCCGCCGGCGCCAATTTCGGCCCGAGCCGGCGAAATATGGGCCCCTGGGGGCATGACTAGGCCGATTTTTTGGCACCGCCGGCCGAAAAGTCGCCTGGGGGCCTTGTTGGGGGCGCGGCTGGAGATACTCTTACAACTCATACATTCTGATCTTTGTGAGATGAATAGTGTGTTGACTAAAGGTGGAAAGAAATACTTCATGACATTGATAGATTATTCCACTAGATATTGCTATGTGTATCTGTTAAATACTAAAGATGAGGCTCTACACTACTTTAAAATCTATAAGGCAGAAGTTGAGAATCAACCTGAAAAGAAAATTAAACGAGTCCGGTCAGATCATGGTGTGGAGAGTACTTCTTGAGTGAGTTTGATTCCTTTTGTGCGGAACACGTCATTATTCATGAGAGGACGCCTCCCTATTCTCCCCATTCAAACGGGGTTGCCTAGCGGAAAACCCGTACTCTAACTAATTTGGTTAACGCCATGTTAGATACATCGGTTTTATCCAAAGCACGGTGGGGGGAGGCTATATTGACGGTATGTCATGTCCTGAATAAAGTTCCGACAAAGGATAATGAGATCACTCCCTATGAGAAATGGGCGAAGAGAAGGACAACACTCTCGTACTTGCGTACTTGGGGCTGTTTGGTGGAAGTCAATGTGCCGATCCCCAAAAAGCGTAAGCTTGGACCAAAAACTATGGACTGCGTTAATTTGGGCTATGCTAAGAACATCATTGGCTATAGATTTCTAGTAGTGAAATCTGAGGTACCTGACCAGAAGGTCAGTACAATTATGGAGTCTAAGGATGCTACATTCTTCGAGGATATTTTTCCTATGAGAGATATGCAAAGCACTTATAGACATGAATCTGAGGAGACTCCTGAGCCTGCCATTCCTATGGAATATTATGAATGAACACATGATGATAATCCTGAGGAGGAGGAGGAGGAAACCCTTGGTAGGGGCAAGAGACAAAGGACTGCAAAGACCTTTGGTGATGATTTCTTCGTGTACCTCGTGGATGATACTCCCACTTCTATTTCAGAAGCGTACGCCTCTCCAGAAGCTGACTACTGGAAGGATGCAGTCCATAGCGAGATGGATTCCATCATGGCTAACAAAACATGGGAGATCACTGAGCGTCCCTATGGTTGAAACCATTGGGATGTAAGTGGGTATTCAAAAAGAAGCTTAGGCCCGATGGTATGATTGAAAGTACAAGGCTAGGCTTGTGGCCAAGGGCTATGACCAGTAAGAAGAGGAAGATTTCTTTGATACTTATTCACCTGTGGCTAGACTGACCATCGTGCGAGTATTACTCTCGTTGGCGGCCTCGCACGGTCTTCTTGTCCACTAGATGGATGTTAAGACGTCTTTTCTGAATGGAGAGCTAAACGAGGAAATCTACATGCAACAGCCAGATGGCTTTGTGATAGATGGTCAGGAAAGAAAGGTGTGTAGGTTGCTGAAATCTTTATATGGCTTGAAGCAAGCACCTAAGCAATGTCATGATAAGTTTAATACAACTCTGACATCTGTTGGCTTCGTTGTTAATGAAGCTGACAAATGTGTATACTATCGCCATGGTGGGGGCGAAGGAGTCATACTGTTCTTGTATGTTGATGACATACTGATATTCAGAACCAAACTCAAAGTCATTGAGGAGGTCAAGTCATTTTTGTCTCAGAACTTTGAGATGAAGGACCTTGGTGTGGCTGATGTTATCTTGAACATCAAGCTACTGAGAGATAATGAGGGTGGGATCACACTTCTGCAATTCCATTATGTTGAGAAGGTGTTGAGCCATTTTGGATATTCGGACTGCAAACCATCTCAAACACCATATGATCCTTGTGTGTTGGTTTGAAAGTTTGAAGGCACAGTTAAGGATCAACTGACATACTTTTAAATCATTGGTTCACTCATGTACCTAGCAAGCGCAACGAGGCCTGAGATCGCGTTTGCTGTGAGAAAACTGAGCCGGTTTGTTTCCAATCCGGGTGATGTACATTGGCATGCTATTGAGAGAGTTATGCGCTATCTGAAAGGTACTATGAACTACGAACTTCACTATATCGGATACCCATCGATACTTGAAGGGTATAGTGATGCAAATTGGATCTCTGATGCTGATGAGATGAAGACCACAACTGGGTATATGTTTACACTTGAAGGTGGCGCTGTTTCCTGGAAGTCTTGCAAGCAAACAATCTTAACAAGATCGACAATGAAAGCAGAATTAACAACATCAGACACATCTGGTGTCGAAGCAGGATGGCTTCGAGATCTTTTGATGGACTTGCCATTGGTTGATAAACCGGTTCCAGCTATCCTTATGAACTGTGACAATCAAGCTATAATCACCAAGGTGAAGAGTTCAAAGGACAACATGAAGTCCAACAAACACATAAGAATGAGATTAAAAGCTATCAGAAAATTAAGAAACTCCGGAGTGATAGCGTTGGAATATGTCCATATGGCTAAGAATCTGGCAGATCCCTTTACAAAAGGGCTATCACGTGTTGTGATAGATAGTGCATCGAGGGAGATGGGTATGAGACCCACATGAGTTGCCATGGTGGTAACCCAACCTATGTGATCGGAGATCCCGTGAAGTAGGACCTGAGAAAACAAGCCAGTGGTGAACTGAGGAGAGTAACTATATTAACCCACTTCGTTGGAGATGCAATACTCTCAATATTGTATGGTAGGATGACTACTGTCTTAACATGTTCCAAAGCTTATGTAAGAAAGATGCTATCCTACAGAGCGATCTTTGGAAGAACACACCTATGTGAGCCCGACTGCTGGTCATAGTCTATGAGATTGGGGTGATCTCTAGTAGGCTCATGAATAGGCCATGAGTGTAACTTATATGCTCCACCCGAGGGGTCAGCCTTCGGCAGCCTAGTACTAGTAAGACATGTGGTGAAACTTCTTTACGCCAAAATGACAATTTAAGGCATAGTCCATTGTTCAGTTTGTGAAGGAGTGTAACTACTTGCTCTAGGTGAAGCTCAACCTTAACAGGTCTTCACTGAAACACTAGTATATCGAAACACCAATTGAAAAAGAGGACACAATGGGCTCTCGAGATCTGGTGGGGGATTGTTGAAATATGGGGTGGGCTTTAGGCCCACCAACAATTTCAAAAAAAATATCTAAGGGCCCATGTGGGTTTATTGGCACTAGGTGGAGGTGGGAAGTTTATTCCCACCCCGGAAGTGGAAGAGGAGTTGGACCTCCTTATAAGGGTGGCTCTTCTACATGCTATTGGAGTTTGAGAAGAGAACAGGCCCTCGCGCGCTCCTCGTCCGCCGCCCGCCTCGCCACGCCACGCCACACCTCGTCATGACGCGCCGTGAGTTGCGGGAATGAACCGAACTCACGCCTATGCGCTTATTTTTGCCAGTCACTAACGGAGAGTTTCTGACAGCTGGGTCACGATCTGAGACGTCGGATTGTGGGCTGTCACAGACTCGGACGTGGGTCGAGCCCATGTCTCTCCACACGGTTGCGCCTATATAAGTGAGCGGTGTCTCCTAACCCTAGCCGCCACGAACAGATCACATCTGCTTTCACGCGAACAGCCCACCGTCGTTCCTTTGCTGCTGCTGCCTCCGGTGACTCCATCCCGTACGCCGCATACACGATCAACGGGAGAGAAGGTCTCTGAAACCCCGCCCTTCCGGTTCCTGTACGGGAGAGGGGCGACTAGGTTTTTGGGAAGCGACTACGCGACTGCTCGCCTCCGATCCACTACTTCATCTATGTCCGCGCCGTCTTCGTCATCACCATGTTCACCAACGCCGAACGTGCCGTCGCCGAAAAGACCGAGGCTGACAAGAAGGCCGTCGAGGATGCCGCTGCTGCTGTCACCGCCGCCGCGGCTTCTGCCTGACCTAATGGAGGGTATAACACATTTATCCCGCTCCTGTTTATTTTCATATTAGCAGTACTAGCAGTATGTGTAGATTTGTCTACTATTTGCTTAGTACGTGCATGTTTACATCAGAGTCAGTATGTCGCCAATTCAGTCAATGTCATGCTAGTGATTTATCTATGGATTAAATTAATTGAAAAATTGCCTATTTACTCAGCAATGTTTATGTCAAATTAGTGTTTTGATCTCTCAAATTGAGTGTGTGGATGTTTGACTTGATGCAAATGAAAAAAAAAAGGGAAAATATATGCAGGGCACATATGGCAACTCTCTGTAAATTGTTTCCGCACAACAACCCGGTAGCAGATGTGAAGCATGTGGATACAGCGACTATGATTCTGCCACAGTTGCTTTTAACATGAGTATTTATACCGCGGAAATCGAAACCAAACGTCGAATTTGTTACAGAATTTGAGACGCACGGTGCGTGCGCCCGGCTCGTCGACACGGCTGCCGCGTGCGAGAAGGAGCCACTCCGGGTTGCGCCTGCTCGCGCTCGGGGCCCGACGTGCAGGCGCGCACCTGGCGTTCCCGCGCCCACCCCTGCGGCCGACCACGAGACCGCCTCGCCATGACCGACTGGAGACGCTCGACTCAACTGGATGCCAGACGCTGATTCCCTCATGATCCGGTACGTGCCTACGTGGTGCCGTGGTGGACAGAGCGCTCGGTCGGGCAACTTCGTGCACCCGGCAATGGCAGGCATCATGGCGAGAGTACTCTCATGGCGACGACGTGGTGTTCAACGGTGCAGCGGCGTCGTCACCCCCATGTGATCATCCACAGGGTTCGCACTGAAGGCGAACTAGCCGGCCTACTGCTGCCCAGTTCAGACGCGGAAGCAAGTGCTCGGCGTGACCGGTGACCCGGGGTCGTCCGTCCGTCGTCGTTGCTAGTGCCGGGCGGTCCCGGGGTCGTCCGTCGTGGTCACCAGTGCCGGGCGGTGCGGCCTCGACCCTGACGCGACGCCCCGATCCGGTCACCGTCGCTGTCGGCGTCAACACGTCAGCGCGCACCAATTCGCGCCGAGAATTAATGGTGTGCATACGCTGACCGGGCTAGCCCAAAAGGCGATTATTGCACGTTCGGCCGTGACAGACAGCACAGTAAGCATATGGCCTGTGGCTATAAGGTGCCTGGAATGAGCTATGGACTACCCTAGGTCTAGGAAATGATAGTTAGACTGTGACAGGATTGCGCATGTTGTACCAATCTTCTTCTAAATCCACAGCTGTTTTTCGAAAATAAGAGGATGAAACTTCAAGAAAGTCTTGGTGAAAGCATCAACTACAAATCCACCAAACTGTTGGTACTTTCTTCCAACCAAACTACACCATGACTTTCAACTAAAATCCATCAGAAAAAGATACCAAACCATGAAATCATCCCATTTGCCTACCTCCTCGGGCGAGCGACGGGCGGTACCCATAGGAATAGTAAGAAGTAGTGCAACATAACATAAACCCATGGCTACAAGATTCAACAAAATAAGCAAACATGATATGATAGGGACAGGGAATCTTCTTTCGATGTGTCAATTAGGCCAATAGATGGTGGCAGTCTTTCTGTGACATGATTTGCATGTTTGTTTCTTTTTCTTCTCCATATTTTCCTTCTTTGCTGCAATAATTGGACTATGTTGAGCTGTTTGCATTATCTTCATGCAAAGTCCTGGAAATCAATAAAATTCTTATTTCCGGAGATAAATATAGGGAGCATGTTATTTAAGATAAAGGAAATACTATTTTTTTAAATAACAGAAGATTCTAGAAATACATATGCATGTTCTCTAAGTATCTGCATTTTTCAATTAAACAATACGATAATTTGCATACTACACAAGAAGACAAAATCTGCCCAAATATAGCAAAAAAACATATTTTTCTTAATTTTTACACCACATTCGATCATATATGTTACGGAAATTTCGAATATATATACTACACACGTGTTATGTGTATACTTTTAAAGTTTCATGGAAAAATATCTGTGGAACCCATCCAAAGCACTTCCTGGCCATTAGACTCACATTTACCCTAACTCCTATTTGGCACCGGTTGTACCGGTTCCAATGCTTTCGATAAAAGGCACACGTACCCTCCCCTTAATACATTTTGAATGGGCTCGCCCACCATCTTAAGCACAAGCGGAAAGCATAGGGCCTGTGGCTATATAAGGTGTGCTGAACGATCCATGGACTACTCTAGGCCTAGGAAAATGACCGTTAGATTGTGACAGGATGGGGCATGTTGCGTCAATATTCTTCTAAAGGTACCATTAGCTCAATGTTAGCTCTACATATTAGACTCGCGTTGCATCACGGGAAAGAACGCGCAAAATGGAATTAAAAAAGCATTTAACCTTTTTTGTGTGTTTTAAAATCAGCGGAAGATATGTCGGAATTTAGAGAGAGAAAGAGACCTCCACAAACTAGAGAGGAGTTTAAAAAAATTCATGTGAACTTTCAAAAATAAGAGGATGAAACTTCAAGAAAGTCTTGGTGAAAGCATCAACTACAAATCCATAAGCTCTCGACCAAACTGTTGGTACTTTCTTCCAACCAAACTACACCATGACTTTCAACTAAAATCCATCAAAAAAAGACACCAAACCATGAAATCATCCCATTTGCCTACCTCCTCGGGCGAGCGACATGCGGTGTCCATAGGAATAGTAATAAGTAGTGCAACATAGCATAAACCCATGACTATGTTGACACCAGATTTTGGCACGGTCAAGAACTTAATTAAGATGACCTCAAATGGAAAAGTGCTCAAAATGAGAAACTTCCGTATCGTCAAAAGGAGAAACTTTGATATTTGGGCCATAGCCATCCGATCGCATCTCTAAGGCCGAAGTTGTGTTTGAAGCACTGAGATTTTGTATTCAGAACACTATTCGGCTGATTACGCCCCCAAGATGGCCTCATATGAGAAAAGTTTCTACACATATTGTCTTCGTCTCGTCAAAACGATTGATTTTGATATAAGAAACGTCTAAATCAGAGTTTGTATGCAAAAATTAGAGCCAAAACAGTGTTCTGCATAAATCTGCCCCGGAAGTTCCGGGCAAAACTTCCGGGGAGGTTCCGGGCTAAACCGAAAGTTTGCACGCGGAGCACCCCGAAAACTGGAATTTTAACACTATTTGCAGATTTGCGGGGCCATTTTCGACATCAAGATGACCTCGGATGAAAAAGTGTTCAACTAATGAAGCCATATGCGACCTGCAGGAGCTGTGCAAGAGGGCAACTTGATGTAATTTTAGCCCGGAAGTTCCGGGCTGACCGGAAGTTCCGGCCCTCGTAGTCCGAGTTAGGTTATCTTTTGATGTTTTGGACGGGATTTGAGTCCTTTTCTTGTACGGAAAGTCCAGCCGCCTCATATATATGTAAGAGGTGACGGCCGATTGAATAACAACACACAATCGATATATCAATCTATCATATTTTACCTTTATCTCTCTCCCTCGTTCTTCTTCTTCCTCGTTCTTCGTTCGTTCTTCTAGTTGCAGGGTGGCGATCCACGAGGCCCTAGGAGCAATCAGGTCGACCTAGGGCAACCCATAGCCGCCGCGCGCCCTGACGGGGTCCCTCCCGGGCATGTGGGGTTTCGGGTCTACAAAAGCGCCCGCCGGATTGCCTGCGTACCGCGCTTCCGGACGGGTCTCCTTCGACGTGAGCTGCGGAGCATCACCCTCGGTGTTGGAGGTACACGGTGACGTGTTCGTGTGCGAACACACTTTTTGGCGACTCCGCTGGGGACGAAGCTTTGAACGGTCTCCGGCCTGTTCTTGCTACGAAGAGATCGTCATCTAGGGTTTGCAATCTACAAAGGTAATATGAAACTCAATTCCCCTTTGTAGATGCAAATAATTCGTATGTTGTTGCTAGGTCGCCTAATGAGCATAATGTATCGGCTAGCCCTAGTTTTATCAATCACGCATCTAATTATGCGCAAGGGCCGATGCAAAATAATCTTCATGCTTCAAATTCTAATGATTTTAGCAACTTACAACATATGTATCCAAACTCTCATGCATCAGCAACCCCAGAAATCCATATGCCGATGAACAACATGATGGGTTTGGTTAATCAATTTGAAACACCTCATGCTAAAATTTCCAATGGCATACAAGAAAGTGTTTCACCTTTTTATTCATCGGCAACTAATTTGCAATATGTGAATCCGACCTCGCCGATGGGTGGGAGAATTGGCCATGCTACTACTAGTTATTCGGCCAGTTACTCTCAACCGTCATATGCTACACCTCATGTTAGTAATTTTTCGGCACCATATACAACTGTAGATACTCATAATTCGGCTTCACACCTTCCTGGTTATAGCTGAATAAATGTAAATTTTACAGGAGCAGTTGTGCCCAATATTGTAGAGGATGAGGTAGTGGTGGCTGCATTGAAGAGTTTAGCCCAAAATAAGAGAATTCGTGCTCTTTGCCTTGAACAACATGAAAAGGGGCTATTTCCTGATTATGCCGCAATAAAAGCTAGAGTTTTGCAAGAAGATGAATCTTTGCCAATTGATAAAATTGGCGAGCAAAAGTATGGTCTTAAAACAATGCATATGCCTTCACCTAGTACTACATCATATTATACACCCCCTACACAATTACAAAATTTCGGCAACACCCGTGTGTCATTGCTAAAAGAACCTAAAAGTATTGGGGGGCAATCATATCCGGAGTGGGCTGAAATTGAGAAAAAGCTTAAAGCTAATTTTGCCGCTCGCTGCCAGAAACAAATAGAAAAAGAATTGGCTCGGATAAAAGAAGCATTGCCAATTGGTAGTATCAATGAAAAGAAGGATGATTCGGAACATGGAAGTGCTTCGGTTGAAAAAGCCGAATCAAGTAGTATATATTCTGAATCCATAAATTCAACGAGGCAAGCATTATTGAGAAAGGGCATGGCAAGCATAGGAAAACAACGGTGCTTGATTTTTCTGAAGTTAATGGAACCTACTTCCTGCCCTATGAGTTCCGTGCCATAGAAACTGACAAGCCTCAAGGACAAGAACAAGTAGCCGAACAAAGTTCGGCTGACATGGATCTTCAAAGAAATGATGCACGGAATCAAGAAAAAGATGATGACAAGGTGTTGGGGAGCCATCCAAAGAAGGAGCAAGATGTTCTTCAAGTGGCACCACCATCATGCTCTCCCAACATATTTGAAGAGGTATGCATAGCGAGTAATTTACCTATTTTCAGATTTGGTCGCAACTTCATTATTGAAGCATCTATAAGAAATATTCTCATAAGTAATTTTGAAAGACCAATGAAGAAGGATAATTTACTTGTTAGCAATAAAACTGTTATGGAACATATCGGTCAACCCATTGCGCCATTTATAAAGACCGATAATGACTTATTGTTACAGCCAAAGCTTTCCTCGTTGCTTTATCTAAAGTTTATATCTAGTTGGGTAGCTTTGCTTATTTCGTACTTGGCTTGCACTTGGTCTCAACTAAGGCATGTATGTTCTAAATATCTTCGTTTCAGAAATTTAAAGCCAAGGTTAAATTCTATTGAGAAAACCGATGCTAATATAATATCTTATCCAAAGACATCAGAGATATAGTGGAAAACACAATGCATAGCCGAATGGGGAGATTCCAAATTTGAACCATTCGTTTGCTTATCTCCAAAGCCGTTCAAACATCAAGATCGGCTAGAAACAACAAGTATACCTTCAATTCAAGCATGTGTGATCAAATATTTGATTTGTTGCTAAAAAATAATTACATTACAATTCTTGATCACCATGTTAAGCCATCAATCCAAGGACGAATGTATTGTAAGTTGCATGATTCGTCCAAACATAATTTTGAGGATTGCAACATGTTTTGTCAAATAGTTAAATCGGCCATTGAAAAAGGACGATTGAAGTTTGTTGAAACACCCAGAGATGACCAGTCTATTCCGATTGGTCCCGATGGCAAAAAGTTTTTGCATCGACTACTTCATGCCGATCCATTTAAAGAGAAGGTAAAAACTGCAGGTGATGGGATCAAGCTTTCAAGTAAAGAAGTTGTTGAAGAGCATAATGAACATAATCTTGAGGGTGACAATTCCATTGAAGCTATAATGGAGACGCCAAGGACTGGGGGCAGCAAGCAAATCCAGTGATCGATGAAAGCAAACCAAAGAAAAACAAAGGCCGAAATAAGCGCAAGTGTAAGAGATCAAAAATCACCTTCGCTGAGCTATTGGATAAATATCAGAAGAAGAGTGAAGAGAAGAATGCTTATCGGCCAAATCATGCAAAGAAACCAAGATCACCCCCAAGGCGCCAATATAAGGATCGGTATTGGCAAAGTGAGAATTTTTATGCAACATATTCATATCCTTATTTTGGGCCGCCAATGCCAATGCCGTGGATGCCTCCCTATGCTCATGTAGATCCATATCTATCATGGGACAGGTATGATACAAGGGCACATTCTCCATCTTATTTTAGACCATCTCACCAATATTATGCAGCTCCGAGAAAAACAACATTTGAACAAACGCATGTTAAAGACCGTTTCAATCATAAGGAATCGGTCCAGAGCTCAAGGAAGAAGAAAGAGGTGGTCAAGCAATTTTATCGTGTTAAAAGAGATGGTCGTAAGAGTGCAACTTCAGATTTGATCTCAAATGAAAAAGAGCCAATTAAAGCGTTGACATTGGCTACTAAAGGCAATGAGACGAAGCAACCAATTATTGAGAGTCAAAGTGCAAAGCATGAAGAAAAGAAGTTGATAGTGCATAAGGTAAAACAAGAATTGCCACTGCTTCAAACAAAATCACAGTCAGGGTGCCCACTCGGCTTATCATATTGGCAAAAGAAGAAATTACAAAAACTTAGTGCACAAGAACTTGAAGATAGGAACATGGCATGGGTTCCCAAAGGA
This sequence comes from Triticum aestivum, assembly GCF_018294505.1. Taxonomy (NCBI): domain Eukaryota; kingdom Viridiplantae; phylum Streptophyta; class Magnoliopsida; order Poales; family Poaceae; genus Triticum; species Triticum aestivum. The sequence goes on along the minus strand of NC_057798.1, from coordinate 139,046,933 downwards.
AGTGCTCAAAATAAAAATTATGTGCAAGCTTCCATTACAATAAGTGCGGCAAATGTGAAGAATGAAAAGAGTGAAAACTATGAAGGACCAAGCCCAAGGTTTCAGCATCTTCGGTCTACACATTATCCATATTCTTTGACTATGCCATTAACGTTTATGCCATGAAATTTATCATCAGGTATGATTGGTAACCCTCAATGGGCTTATTTTAATCCATGGATGCAATATAATTTCTTACATCATGAAAGGGTATTACCAAGTCAATATACATTTGGTTAGCTACAAGTTTGTTGCTGATCCAAAGGGCCGAAATACTTGATTTGATATTACGTTTGTTTGTTTCGGCTATATGTGCTTAGAACGAAGTTTACATGGTAATGGCCGATAATTTACCTATCGTCCTAAGAGTATGTCAATGCATGGTCGGTGTAGTATTCTAACATCGTCCTTAGTTCGAATGGAGAACGAGACAATTACTATGGAGATTAGGTTTTGATAGTTGAATTCATAACAATGGTCATGGTGTTGGTGTTGTTTATATATCTCCATATAGTGCTGTTCTGTGAAGCCTCATGCCTCTTAAAATATTTATTGCACAATAATCAAAGCCGAATATGCGATGTTATTCGGTTTGAAACTTTTGCCATATGTGCTAAACATATTGAGGATTTTGGTGATTCGTTATGAGTACTGCAACAAATATCCAAGGGTTATCAATATTTTAACGAATCACTTATAGTTTATCTTTTGGTATGACTAGATGCAAGATTTACCTTGTGTTGCTTTAAAATTGTTCATATATCTAGACATGACAATTTGAAAGAGTTGGCACAGCAAGCATCCGGCTACTATGTTAACCATGGTGTATTGTATTTCTATCAATAGCCGATGCTAGGTTTTGTCAACATAGGTAAGGCCGAACCGAAGCCCACCGCTTCGGCCACTAATGAAACTTTTATGCAGGCGTAGTAAAGATTGGAGGAAGTTCATTCTTGATTATCTGCAAAGTCCTAGTGAAAGGGTGAACAATATGGTTCGGAAGATGGTTCTGATCTATGGAACCTTATCACCGGATTGTTATTGAAGTCGGGAAAGTTTCACCCAAGCTTGCATCAAAATATTCACACAAGCAATGGCCGATATATAAATATCGCCCTAAGAACATATAAATGGCCGATGGAGTTTTGACATCGTCCTTAGTAAAAGCATCATGCAAGTTATTTTTCGGCACACAAGCTTGCCAAAAAACAGGGGGGCATGTGTTGACACCAGATTTTGGCACGGTCAAGTACTTAATTAAGATAACCTCAAATGGAAAAGTGCTCAAAATGAGAAAGTTCCGTATCGTCAAAAGAAGAAACTTTGATATTTGGGCCATAGTCATCCGATCACATCTCTAAGGCCGAAGTTGTGTTTGAAGCACTGAGATTTTGTATTCAGAACACTATTCGGCTGATTACGCCCCCAAGATGGCCTCATATGAGAAAAGTTTCTACACATATTGTCTTCGTCTCATCAAAACGATTGATTTTGATATAAGAAACGTCTAAATCGGAGTTTGTATGCAAAAATTAGAGCCAAAACAGTGTTATGCATAAATCTGCCCCGGAAGTTCCGGGCAAAACTTTCGGGGAGGTTCCGGGCTAAACCGAAAGTTTGCACGCGGAGCACCCCGAAAACTGGAATTTTAACACTATTTGCAGATTTGCGGGGCCATTTTCAACATCAAGATGACCTCGGATAAAAAAGTGTTCAACTAATGAATTTTTCTACATTGCAAGGTCTACAACTTTGCTTTTGGGACCATCGCGATCCTAAGCCATATGCGACCTGCAGGAGCTGTGCAAGAGGGCAACTTGATGTAATTTTAGCCCGGAAGTTCCGGGCTGACCGGAAGTTCCGGCCCTCGTAGTCCGAGTTAGGTTATCTTTTGATGTTTTGGAAGGGATTTGAGTCCTTTTCTTGTACGGAAACTCCAGCCGCCTCATATATATGTAAGAGGTGACAGCCGATTGAATAACAACACACAATCGATCTATCAATCTATCATATTTTACCTTTATCTCTCTCCCTCGTTCTTCTTCTTCCTCGTTCTTCGTTCGTTCTTCTAGTTGCAGGGCGGCGATCCACGAGGCCCTAGGAGCGATCAGGTCGACCTAGGGCAACCCATAGCCGCCGCGCGCCCTGACGGGGTCCCTCCCGGGCGTGTGGGGTTTCGGGTCTACAAAAGCGCCCGCCGGATTGCCTGCGTACCGCGCTTCCGGACGGGTCTCCTTCGACGTAAGCTGCGGTGCATCACCCTCGGCATTGAAGGTACACGGTGACGTGTTCGTATGCGAACAGACTATTAGATTCAACAAATAGGCAAACATGATATGATAGGGACAAGAAATCTTCTTTCGATGTGTCAATTAGGCGATTACATGATGGAAGTCTTTCTGTGACATGATTTGCCTGTTTGTTTCTTCTCCGTATTTTTCTTCTTTGCTGCAATAATTGGACTATGTTGAGCCGTTTGCATTATCTTCATGCAAAGTCCTGGATATGAATAAAATTCTTGTTTCTAGAGATAAATACAAGGAGCATGTCACTTAAAATAAAAAAAATACTATTTAAAATTTTTAAATATCAGAAGATTCTAGAAATACATATGCATGCTCTCTAAGTATCTGCATTTTTTCGTTAAATAATACGATAATTTGCATACTACACAAAAAGACAAAATTTGCCCAAATATAACTAAAGAAAAACATAATATACATTTTTTTCTTATTTCTGTACACCACATACAATCATATATGTTACTGAAATTTCATACATATATACTACACATATGTTATGTGTATACTTTTAAATTTTCAATGAAAAAAAAATAACGGGCTCTGTGGAACCCATCCACGAGAAGCACTTCCTGGCCATTAGACTCACATTTACCCTAACTCCTATTTGGCGCCCTCTGTACAGGTTAAAGAACTTTCGGTAAAAGGCACACACACACACACACACACACACACACACACACACACACACACACACACACACACACACACACACACACACACACACACACACACTCCCTTAATACATTTTGAATGGGCCCGTCCACCATCCTATCCAACAGTTTTTTCTTTTTCGGTTTTCCGGACAGTTTTTATTCAGTTTTTTGTTCTTGTTTTAAATGTGTGGAATAAGTTGAAATTCAAAACTTTCTTCAAATTTTACAATATTTTCATGAACTTTTTCCCAAATTCGTGAATTTTTATTGCTTTTTGGGAAAGTTTTTCCTTAAATTCGTGAACTTCTTCTCAATCAAATACATGAAAAAAATTCAAATTCGTAAACTTTTTCTCAAATGTACGATTTTTTTCCAAGTGAACGTTTCCCCTCAAAATCGTGAACTTTTCTTCAAATTCAAAACTTTTTCTCAAATGTACAATTTTTTTACCAAATTTGTGACCTTTTTCAAACTCATGAACTTTTGAAAACAGGTCAACAATAAGTCAATGGTCAATGATAATTTGTGATTTTTCCCAACTTTACGATTTTGTTCAAATCCACAATTATTATTTCGCAAACCTTTTTAATAAATTCTGAATTTCATGAAGTATTTTCAAATTATCAATTTTTTTTCATTTTTGTGAACTCATTTGGGGAAAAAAATTGGGCGAAAGTCAACTGTCCACCGGTTAAACCATTTCTTTCCCTGAAAACCGATAACCGATCGAACAGGCGAGCGAGTGGGGTGCGCGGGTCTTTGTTGGGCTGCAGCCCGCCTGACGCAGGTATCACGGGCCTTGCTGGAGCTTGAAGCAAGCCATTGGTTGGTGTTGTGCAGGGAGTAACGACATAATTGTTGGGCGCATCAGAGGAACAAAATTCTTCTGCTTTTCATATATGCAAATGCAATGGGGCAGCAACAACAGGTTTATCATGTCCTGTATGCGCAGAACTGAAATCCAGTTTTCTTAACAAGTGTATGCATGCACGCTGTTCTGAACCGAGTGGAGGTTTTCATATGTACTCTCTGTGAGGGGATTACTGTCTGTCACTGATGCAACGCTTTGATGTTTTTTTTACGCACGGAAGCCAATTTACAAATTCTACAAATATGCCCTAATTTGTGGCCAACATATAAACACACGGGACGGGAGGACACAGCTTTTCAGCATGCCATTTTGGCAATCAATCTTCAGACTTGATAAAACATCACAGGGTTTTGCTTATCCCCTAATTTCAGTGCAGTTGCTTATTTCTGTATCCAACATTACAGGGCTTTGCTTATTTCTTGTACTAGTACTATTTTGTACTGTAAAATCTAACAATCTGTGAAGCACTGAAGCTGCTGCTTCAAACTATGTGTTAGAGTAGCATTTCTTGCAGTCAGGGAGCGTTGTGCCTGCGAGGAAGGCCTGGACAAGCTGAAGCGCTCGCTGCGGCTGGTAGCTGGGGACCTCGTGGCCAGCTCCTCTCACCGTCACCAAGCTGAGGCCGCCCTTGTACTGCACCACGTATCCGCCCACCTCTCCGGCACCCTGAGTTGGATCGATCACAAGATTAAACAGGCCATTAGATCACGTTGGTGACTAGATTAGAGCAGGGGAAGAGCCAAGTGTGAGCACCTTGGTACTGCTGAACCAGGGCCTCCATTTCGCAGCCACGGGGAGCTGGAGCTGGTTGATGGAGTATCTGGTGGCGGTGACCGGCACGTTCCCGTCGGTGTCTCCGCTGCGAGGATCCGTGGTTAACTTTCATGCGTGAGCATTTGAAGAGTGCTGCTACCTTAGAACTGTAAAAACGTCTTATGTTTAGAGGCAGGGGGGGTATGATGCATGCGCACCTGTACACCCAGACTTTGATGTTGTTTTTCATCAGCTCCCGGATGATGGGCAAAACAGTTGCGGCGCTGTCCACCCAGCGCGTGAAGACCTCGCTGAAAATGGGCAAGAAAATAAACAGCGGTCATTCATAAACCGTTTGATTTGTTATGACTGGAATTTGATTTGTTTAGCCTTCATTTCGACGAACCATATTGTCTGCTTATAGTCCATGTGCAGAAAGTATATAACTGAGCTAGTTTGGACACTTGAGACTACCGTTCGTAGAAATTAGGACATGTGTATTGGTTGATAAGATGATCTAATCTTAAACTTGCCTTGTAATTTATATGACAATAAAAACATGATGTACAATGAATTTTCCGTCTTATCTTTTGCACATATTTAAGGATATCTGGTTAGGGAAGATAAGAGATCATCCCTTAATTAAGAGAAGACAAACTTTTTTCTTTTCAGATTTTTTTCTCCGTCTCAACATTTATCACATGTGGCACTTAATTAAGATAAGAGATAACATCATTATACATGTCCTAGGATGGGTACGCGATGAACATACCTGCAAGCTAACCAGGGGCGGTCGAGGCGGGTGACGTTTGCGTGGAGCGCCTTTTGAACATCTGGCTTGTTGAGGTAGGCCTCTACATAATTACTTGTGCACGTATCAAAGCTCTCGATCTGGAGGCACATAAAGTACAACCCAAGTCAACTTCACTACTCAATACTTCGAGAGAAAAGCGAACCAACCTGTGGTTGAGATGGTTAGGTGGACAGTGGTATCCCCAACCCACTAGGGTTCAAATCCTGAAGCTCGCATTATTTCTGGATTTATTTCAGGATTTCCGACGATACGCTTTCAGATGTGCTCATAGGGGTAGGGTGTGCGTGTGTGCGTTCATAGGGGTGAGTGTATGCGTGTGTATATGAGCGCTTGTGTCTGTACTGATGTTAAAAAAATACTTCAAGAGAAAAAAAACTTATTTTTTACCTTCATTTAGTTTTACATATTTTGTTGTGGGAATCGACGTAAATCCACTCAAACAATGACAAGCTACCTCATCGACCATGATGAAAATTTCATAACCCGTCTAGGCATCAAGGCCACATGTTGTGAGAGTGGTTAATGTACTACGCATGAGATATCCCACGCATGTATTCACTATTCACCACCGCTTTAAGATCAGCGACATGTTTCCTGATTTTTGAATTATTTTATCTTATCTCAAAGTATTAGATGATGTTTCTTTAGGCTTTTTCTTGTTTCAAAGTGTAGCATAATGTTTCATTGTGTATCAACAAATCCACTCTAAAATAAGTGCATTCCTATTTTATTGATACACCGCGATAAGTAATTCGGGACGGAGGGAGTAGATAGCAGATACATGCACCAGATATCATTTCTTCGCACATTGTCACAATATGGTGAGCTGTGATCATGACCATGACATACCGAGGGGGTGATAGGCGGCGTGACGAGCCCTTCCGTCTGGCAGTTTGGCGCGTAGATGTTGTAATTGTCGATGTCACGGAGGCTCTGGACGACATCGTCGTTGGCTTCCTCGCAGAGATCATTCGACTGTGCGCCATTGGTGAAGTTGCAGTTTTGGTTGACGCCGGCGGCCGTCTCGTCGGAGATGAGCGCGTGCGTCCAGTAGAAGTCGAACGTGCCCTTCTTGTCCGTCCCCTCGTTGATCACCGCGTTCCCAATCTTAAGACACGGCACGCAACGCATCGCTTAGCATGCACAACTGATGATGATGATTCAGTAATGTGTAAGCTGGAGCTTGACGACGTGTACCATGACCCCTTTGAGGTTGATGGCCGGGGAGGCGTGGCGGAGGACGGCGTGGGCCAGCTGCGGCGCGAAGTGGCCGGCGTAGCTCTCGCCGGCGATGTAGAAGTCGCGGCCCTTGTACTCGGGGAAGCGCTCCATCCAGCTGACCAGGAAAGCGTACGCGTCCTCCGCCGTCCGGTTGTCCCCGCTCCGGTCGTAGTCCGCCGTCGTGTTCGAGTACGAGTACCCCACCCCCGCCGGGCTCTCCAAGAACAGCACGTTCGCCGCTGAATTATTTAATCATCACCCGGTCACTCGCCAATGGATCATATCATTGCACATCGTGGAAGAGAAATGAGCGTGTAGGTGACCGTGCGTACCGTGGTTCCAGGAGTAGGGGTTGCGGTAGAGCGTCTTGCCGTCGCTCATGACGCGGAACGGGCCGAGCTCCTCCATGGCGCCGTACCCCAGCGACGAGCACCCGGGCCCCCCGTTGAGCCAGAGGAGGAGGGGCTTGCCCTTGGACGACGACCCGTCGCCGTTGCCGTTGCCGCCGATGGCCTCGGCGAGGTAGTAGAACAGGGCGCGGCCGGCCGGCGCGTCCACCGTCACGTACCCGGCGTACTGCGCGAAGTCCACGCCGCTCGGCTGCCCGGGCAGCGCCTCCACGCGGTCGGCCTCCTTGCGCCCGACCTCAGCAGCCGGCACCGGCCTGGATCTTCTGCTAGCCGTCGCCCTGCTCGGCCCCTCCACGGCCGCCAGCGACGACGACCGGCGTAGCCGGCGCAGGTGGTCGCCCTGCCGCGCCCTGGCCGCCGCTGCCGTGCCGCAGCCCAGCGCGAGGCATTGCACCAACACCAGAACCAACATCAGCATGGCCCTCCTCATGGTGCTCTGTTTCTCAGCTTCTGCCGGCACTGTTCTATCGGCCGGTGGCTGCACACTGGAGACGGCTGGGTGCTCGTGTAGTCGTGTCTGGTAGTGGTATTTATAGGGCGGGGATTCTCCCGACCACCAAGCTCGGTGTCGGAGAATTTCCTTCAAGATAGATGGGCTATCCACTAGGCGCAGTAGTGAGTAGTGACACTGTCTTTTTCTCTTTCGAAAGTTCAGTAGGCGGTACACTGTCAGGACCTAAAGCTCTGCATCTATCGTCGAGGGAGGAGAAACAGGACAGTCCCGGATTCACATAAGCAACGGTCCAGATGGAAGCTCGCAAGTGGAGTGGCATCCATCGGTCGGATTTTGATTTGATCCAACGTCGAAAGTTGAGAACAAGAGGGGAGATCCATTGAAGGCCTCCTTTGTCCATAGGATAGGATTATCATAGGAATAGAAATTTTGAAAAAATAAGATGACATGTATCTTAAATTTTATGAGTCGAAATAAAAAAGGAGGACCAAGTGTTATACGAAAAATGTGGAGGATAGAAACCAATCTCACGTAGGAATAAGAATCCATTCCTATGAACTAGAAGGCTCTAAAGAAAAATATTCGTATAATCCTATCCTATAGAATTATTATGAAATTCCTCCAAAGCAATGGAGGCCCAGGTGTTATTTGATAGAGTTACAGTCAAGTGGCACAAATGCCTCAATACAAAGAGGACAACGATGTAGCCATACAACTGAGCAACACTCAGTGCAACTATAAACAACCAACCGACTGCTACCCTATTTTGCTCACGGCAAATTGTCTGAAGAATAAACTCTATTCCAGCGTCTAGATGACTGTATGCTGAACGATCCAAGATGTCAGTATTGCTTCTCCTTAGGGTTTTTTGGTGGGCTTTTTTTGTTTTTGTTTTTGCGAATACGGGAAATTCTTGTGCTTTGTGAAACATGCTGTCCTCCACGTTCTCGACAAAGGATCTGGTTGCAATACAAGGATGCTGTGATGACTTGAAAACAGTATATGGGCGACTCTTAATTAGTTAACCTCAAAGAAGTCCTAATGGACGATCATTGTCATCTAGAAGTGTTGACATATGTGCAACAAAAAGATCAAACGGGGTGTCGTTAGCGGAAACGAGTTGAACATACTTTGGCCGTGGTGTTGAACCTGACCGCTGCTCCAGCTATTACTAACAATATCCCTAATGTTTCACACAAAAAAGTATATCCTAATGTAATTGGTTAGGTGAGCTCCCAATTAGGCAATTAATTACCACGTGATTTGGACGTGGGCATGGTTAGCTTTGGGGTTCCACTAAGTGGTTGTTTGGATAGCAGGCATAAGCCATGGGATATGGAAAACTGAGTATTTAGCTGCATTTTAGCAAAATCATTTTTTTCCACGAATACACTTTGGAGCGTATCATTTCATCGATAGAGAGCGAAAAGAGTAGAGGGGGTCGACATCCAAAGCTGCATGCGCACAAGGGCGTACCAACGGATGTCCCTAAGCAAGAGAACATCACACAGAATTAGAGACTAAATTTCTTTTTGAACATCAGTACAGACGTAAGCCCTCATACATACGCGCATACACTCACCTCTATGAACGCACACACGCACACCCTACCCCTATGAGCACCTCCGAGAGACTGAGCCGGCATGTCATCTTGAAATTTACGAAGTCACCGTAGGCGCCTCGTCATCGACGGGAACGTCTCCTCCCACTGAAAGCGCATCGCCGGAAATCTTGAAATAAATCCAGGAATAATGCGAGCACCAGGGCTTGAACCCTGGTGGACTGGGGATATCACTGTCCCTCTAACAATCCAACCACAGGTTGGTTCGCGAATTAGAGACTAAGTTACAGGTGTTGGGGAACGTAGTAATTTTAAAAAAATTCCTACGCACACGCAAGATCATGGTGATGCATAACAACGAGAGGGGAGAGTGTTGTCCACGTACCCTCGTAGACCGAAAGCGGAAGCGTTAGCACAACGCGGTTGATGTAGTCGTACATCTTCACGATCCGACCGATCAAGTACCGAACCTCCAAGTTCAGCACACGTTCAGCTCGATGACGTCCCATGAACTCCGATCCAGCAGAGCTTTGCGGGAGAGTTTCGTCAGCACGACGGCGTGATGACGGTGTTGATGATGCTACCGACGCAAGGCTTCGCCTAAGCACCGCTACGATATTACCGAGGTGGAATATGGTGGAGGGGCACCGCACACGGCTAAGAGATCAATTGTTGTCCCTAGAGGTGCCCCCTGCCCCCGTATATAAAGGATCAGGGGGAGGGGGCGGCCGGCCAGGAGGAGGGCGCGCCTGGGAGGAGTCCTACTCCCACCGGGAGTACGACTCCCTCTTTTCCTAGTTGGAGTAGGAAGGGGAAAGGAAGGGAAGGAGAGAGGAGGAAGGAAAGGGGGCGCCGCCCCCCTCCTTGTCCAATTCGGACTAGAGGGGGAGGGGATGCGCGGCCAGCCCTAGCCGCCCCTCCTCTTATCCACTAAGCCCATCTTGGCCCATTAAACTCCCCGGGGGGTTCCGGTAACCCCCCGGTACTCCGGTATATGCCCGAAACCTCCCGAAACACTTCGGGTGTCCGAACATAGTGATCCAATATATCGATCTTTACGTATCGACCATTCCGAGACTCCTCGTCATGTCCGTGATCATATCCGGGACTCCGAACTACCTTCGGTATATCAAAACACAAAAAGTCATAATACCGATCGTCACTGAACTTTAAGCGTGCGGACCCTACGGGTTCGAGAACTATGTAGACATGACCGAGACACGTCTTCGTGTTGGAAATATGCCCTAGAGGCAATAATAAATTAGTTATTATTATTATATTTCTGTGTTCATGATAATCGTTTATTATCCATGCTATAATTGTATTGATGGGAAACTCAGATACATGTGTGGATACATAGACAACACCATGTCCCTAGTAAGCCTCTAGTTGACTAGCTCGTTGATCAATAGATGGTTACAGTTTCCTGACCATGGACATTGGATGTCGTTGATAATGGGATCACATCATTAGGAGAATGATGTGATGGACAAGACCCAATCCCAAGCCTAGCACAAAGATCGTGTAGTTCGTATGCTAAAGCTTTTCTAATGTCAAGTATCATTTCCTTAGACCATGAGATTGTGCAACTCCTGGATACTGTAGGAATGCTTTGGGTGTGCCAAACGTCACAAAGTAACTGGGTGGCTATAAAGGTGCACTACGGGTATCTCCGAAAGTGTCTGTTGGTTTGGCACGAATCGAGACTGGGATTTGTCACTCCGTGTGACGGAGAGGTATCTCTGGGCCCACTCGGTAGGACATCATCATAATGTGCACAATATGACCAAGGGGTTGATCACGGGATGATGTGTTACGGAACGAGTAAAGAGACTTGCTGGTAACGAGATTGAACAAGGTATCGGGTTACCGATGATCGAATCTCGGGCAAGTACTATACCGCTAGACAAAGGGAATTGAATACGAGATTTATTGAATCCTCGACATCGTGGTTCATCCGATGAGATCATCGTGGAACATGTGGGAGTCAACATGGGTATCCAGATCCCGCTGTTGGTTATTGGCCGGAGAGTTGTCTCGGTCATGTCTACATGTCTCCCGAACCCGTAGGGTCTACACACTTAAGGTTCGATGACGCTAGGGTTATAGGGAATAGATGTACGTGGTTACCGAATGTTGTTCGGAGTCCCGGATGAAATCCTGGACGTCACGAGGAGTTCCGTAATGGTCCGGAGGTAAAGATTTGTATATGGGAAGTCCTGTTTTGGTCACCGAAAAGTTTCGGGTGCTATCGGTAATGTACCGGGACCACCGGGAGGGTCCCGGGGGTCCACCAAGTGGGGCCACCGGCCCCAGAGGGAAGCATGGGCCAAGTGTGGGAGGGGACCAGCCCCAGGTGGGCTGGTGCGCCCCACCATGGCCCAAGGCACCTAGGGTTTGGGAAAGGGGCGCCTTCACCTTACTTGGGGGGCAAGTTTCCCCCTCTCCCCCCTTTGGCCGCCACCCTAGATGGGTTTTGGGGCTGCCGCACCCCTTGGGGTGGGAACCCTAGAGGGGGCGCAGCCCTCTCCCTCTCCCCTATATATAGTTGAGGTCTTTGGGGCTGCAAACACAAGAGTATCCACCTCTCCCTGGCGCAGCCCTACCTCTCTTCCTCCTCCTCTCCCGCGGTGCTTGGCGAAGCCCTGCAGGATTGCCATGCTCCTCCACCACCACCACGCCGTTGTGCTGCTGCTGGACGGAGTCTTCCCCAACCTCTCCCTCTCTCCTTGCTGGATCAAGGCATGGGAGACGTCACCGGGCTGCATGTGTGTTGAACGCGGAGGTGCCGTCCGTTCGGCACTAGGATCATCGGTGATTTGGATCACGACGAGTACGACTCCATCAACCCTGTTCACTTGAACGCTTCTGCTTAGCAATCTACAAGGGTATGTAGATGCACTCTCCTTTCCCTCATTGCTAGATTACTCCATAGATTGATCTTGGTGATGTGTAGAAATTTTTTGATTTCTGCTACGTTCCCCAACAGTGGCATCATGAGCTAGGTCTATGCGTAGTTTCTATGCACGAGTAGAACACAAGTTGTTGTGGGCGTTGATTTTGTTCAATATGCTTACTGTTACTAGTCCAATCTTGTTTCGATGGTATTGTGGGATGAAGCGGCCCGGACCGACCTTACACGTACACTTACGTGAGACAGGTTCCACCGACTGACATGCACTAGTTGCATAAGGTGGCTAGCGGGTGCCAGTCTCTCCCACTTTAGTCGGATCGGATTCGATGAAAGGGTCCTTATGAAGGGTAAATAGCAATTGACATATCACGTTGTGGTTTTGGTAGGTAAGAAACGTTCTTGCTAGAAACCCATAGCAGCCACGTAAAACATGCAAACAACAATTAGAGGATGTCTAACTTGTTTTTGCAGGGTATGCTATGTGATGTGATATGGCCAAAAAGAATGTGATGAATGATATGTGATGTATGAGATTGATCATGTTCTTGTAATAGGAATCACGACTTGCATGTCGATGAGTATGATAACTGGCAGGAGCCATAGGAGTTGTCTTAATTTATTGTATGACCTGCGTGTCAATGAACAACGCCATGTAATTACTTTACTTTATTGCTAAACCGTTAGCCATAGTAGTAGAAGTAATAGTTGGCGAGACAACTTCATGGAGACACAATGATGGAGATCATGGTGTCATGCCGGTGACGATGATGATCATGGAGCCCCGAAGATGGAGATCAAAAGGAGCAAAATGACATTGGCCATATCATGTCACTTTTGATTGCATGTGATGTTTATCATGTTTATGCATCTTATTTGCTTAGAACGACGGTAGTAAATAAGACGATCCCTCATTAAAATTTCAAGTAAGTGTTCCCCCTAACTATGCACCATGGCGAAAGTTCGTTGTTTCGAAGCACCATGTGATGATCGGGTGTGATAGATTCTAACATTCACATACAACAGGTGTAAGCCATATTTACACACGCGAAACACTTAGGTTAACTTGACGAGCCTAGCATGTACAGACATTGCCTCGGAACACAAGAGACCGAAAGGTCGAGCATGAGTCGTATGGTAGATACGATCAACATGAAGATGTTCACCGATGCTGACTAGTCCGTCTCACGTGATGATCGGACACGGCCTAGTTGACTCGGATCATGTAATCACTTAGATGACTAGAGGGATGTCTATCTGAGTGGGAGTTCATAAGATGAACTTAATTATCCTGAACATAGTCAAAAGGTTTTTGCAAATTATGTCGTAGCTCACGCTTTAGTTCTACTGTTTTAGATATGTTCCTAGAGAAAATTCAGTTGAAAGTTAATAGTAGCGATTATGCGGACTAGGTCCGTAAACTGAGGATTGTCCTCGTTGCTTCGTAGAAGGCTTATGTCCTTAATGCACCCCTCAGTGTGCTGAACCTCGAACGTTGTCTGTGGATGTTGCGAACATCTGACATACACGTTTTTGATAACTACGTGATAGTTCAGTTAAACGGTTTAGAGTTGAGGCACCAAAGACGATTTCGAAATGTCGCGGAACATATGAGATGTTTCGAGGGCTGAAATTGGGATTTCAGGCTCGTTCCCACGTCAAGAGGTATAATACCTCCGACGATTTTCTTAGCCGGCAAACTAAGGGAGAAAAGCTCAATCGTTGAGCTTGTGCTCAGATTGTCTGAGTACAACAATCACTTGAATTGAGTGGGAGTTGATCTTCCAGATGAGATAGTGATGTTTCTAAAGTCATTGCCACCAAGCTGCTAGAGCTTCGTGATGAACTATAACATATCAGGGATAGATATGATGATCCTTGAGATATTCGCGATGTTTGACACCGCAAAAGTAGAAACCAAGAAGGAGCATCAATCGTTGATGGTTGGTGAAACCACTAGTTTCAAGAAGGGCAAGGGCAAGAAGGGATACTTCATGAAACGACAAATCAGCTGCTGCTCTAGTGAAGAAACGCAAGGTTGAACCCAAACCCAAGACTAAGTGCTTCTGTAATAAGGGGAACAACCACTGGAGCAGAATTACCCTAGATACTTGGTAGATGAGAAGGCTGGCAAGGTCGATAGAAGTATAATGGATATACATTATGTTAATGTGTACTTTACTAGTACTCCTAGTAGCACCAGGGTATTAGATACCGGTTCGGTTGCTAAGTGTTAGTAACTCAAAATAAAAGGCTGCGGAGTAGACGGAGACTAGCTAAAGGTGAGCTGGCGATATGTGTTGGAAGTTTTCCAAGCTTGATGTGATCAAGCATCGTACGCTCCCTCTACCATCGAGATTGGTGTTAAACCTAAATAATTGTTATTTGGTGCTTGCGTTGAGCATAGACATGATTGGATTATGTCTATCGCAATACGGTTGTTCATTTAAGGAGAATAATGGTTACACTGTTTATTTGAATAATACCTTCAATGGTCTTGCACCTAAAATGAATGGTTTATTGAATCTCGATCGTAGTGATACACATGGTCATGCCAAAAGATATAAGATAGTAATGATAGTACCACCTACTTGTGGCACTGCCATGTAAGTCATATTGGTATAAAACGCATGAAGACGCTCCATGTTGATGGATCTTTGGACTCACTCGTTTTTGAAAAGTTTGAGACATGCGAACCATGACTATTGGTGTATATGCATGGAGAAACTCCATGCAAATAGACCGTTTGGACTCACTTGATTTTGAATCACTTGAGACATGCAAATCATACCACATGGGCAAGATGACTGAAAGCCTCGTTTTCAGTAAAATGGAACAAGAAAGCAACTTGTTGGAAGTAATACATTTTGATGTGTGCGGTCCAATGAGTGCTGAGGCACGCAGTGGATATCGTTATGTTCTTACTTCATGGATGATTTGAGTAGATACTGAGTCTATTTACTTGATGAAACACAAGTCTGAATTATTGAATGGTTCAAGTAATTTCAGAGTGAAGTTGAAGATGATCATGACAAGAGGATAAAATGTCTATGATATGATCATAGAGATGAGTATCTGAGTTACGAGCTTTGGCACGCAATTAAGACATTGTGGAAATTGTTTCACAATTAATACCGCCTAGAACACCATAGTGTGATGGTGTGTCCGAACATCATAGTTGCACCCTATTGGATATGGTGCGTACCATGATGTCTCTTATCGAATTACCACTATCGTTCATGGGTTAGGCATTAGAGACAACCACATTCACTTTAAATAGGGCACCACGTAACTCCGTTGAGACGACCCCTTTTGAACTATGGTTTGGAGAAACCTAAGCTGTCGTTTCTTAAAAATTTGAGGCTGCGACGCTTATGTGAAAAAGTTTCAGGTTGATAAGCTCGAACCCAAAGCGGATAAAATGCATCTTCATAGGACACCCAAAACAGTTGGGTATACCTCCTAATTCAGATCCGAAAGCAATAGGGATTGTTTCTTGAATCGGGTCCTTTCTCGAGGAAAAAGTTTGTCTCGAAAATTGAGTGGGAGGATGGTGGAGACTTGATGAGGTTATTGAACCATCACTTCAACTAGTGTGTGGCAGGGCACGGGAAGTTGTTCCTGTAGCGCCTACACCACTTGAAGTAGAAGCTTATGATAGTGATCATGAAGTTTTGGATCAAGTCACTACCGTACCTCATAGGGTGACAAGGATGCATACTACTTCAGAGTGGTACAGTAATCATGTCTTGAAGGTCATGTTGCTAGACAACAATGAACCTACGAGCTATGGAGAAGCGATGGTGGGCCCATATTCCGACAAATGGTTAGAAGCCATGAAATCCGAGATAGGATCCATGTATCAGAACAAAGCATGGACTTTGGTGGACTTGCCCGATGATCGGCAAGCCATTGAGATAAATGGATCTTTAAGAATAAGACGGACGTGGACGGTAATGTCACCGTCTATGAAGCTCGACTTGTGGCGAAGAGTTTTTCACAAGTTCAAGGAGTTGACTATGATGAGATTTTCTCATACGTAGCGATGCTTAAGTCCGTCGGAATCATGTTAGCATTAGCTGCATTTATGAAATCTGGCAGATGGATGTCAAAATGAGTTTCCTTACCAGTTTTCGTAAGGAAAGGTTGTATGTGATACAATCAGAAAGATTTTGTCGATTCTAAGGATGCTAAAAGGTATGCTGGCTCTAGCGATCCTTCCATGGACTGGAGTAAGCATCTCAGAGTTGAATATACACTTTGATAAGATGATCAAAGATTTTGGGTTTATACAAAGTTTATGAGAAACTTGTATTTCCAAAGAAGTGAGTGGGAGCACTATAGAATTTCTGATAAGTATATGTTGTAAACATATTGTTGATCAGAAATGATGTAGAATTTCTAGAAAGCATATAGGGTTATTTGAAAAGTGTTTTTCAATGGAAAACCTGGATTAGGCTACTTGAACAATAAGCATCAAGATCTATAAGATAGATCAAAATGCTTAATAGTACTTTCAAATGAGCACATACCTTGACATGATCTTGAAGGTGTTCAAGATGGATCAGTCAAAGAAGGAGTTCTTGCCTGAGTTGTAAGGTATGAAGTTAAGACTTAAAGCTCGACCACGGCAGAATAGAGAGAAAGGACGAAGGTCGCCCCCTATGTTTCAGACGTAGGCTCCATAGTATGCTATGCTGAGTACCGCACCTGATGTGTGCGTTGCCACGTGTCTGGCAAAGGGGTACAAGAGTGATCCAGTAATGGATCATTGGACAGCGGTCAAAATTGTCCTTGGAGTAATAAGGACATGTTTCTCGATTATGGAGGTGATAAAGAGTTCGGCGTAAAGGGTTACGTCGATGCTAGCTTTAACACCTATCCGTATGACTCTGAGTAGCAAACCGGATATGTATAGTGGAGCAACCATTTGGAATAGCTCCAAGTGGAGCGTGGAAGCAGCATTTACAATATGACCTAGAGATTTGCGAAGTACATACAGATCTGAATGTTGCAGACCCATTGACTAAAACCTCTCTCACAAGCAAAACATGATCAAACCCCAGAACTCATTGAGTCTTAATCACATGATGATGTGAACTAGTTTAGTGACACTAGTAAACTCTTTGGATGTTGGTCACATGGAGATGTGACCTGTGAGTGTTAATCACATGGCGATGTGAACTAGATTATTGACTCTAGTGCAAGTGGGAGACTGTTGTAAATATGCCCTAGAAGCAATAATAAATTAGTTATTATTATTATATTTCTGTGTTCATGATAATCGTTTATTATCCATGCTATAATTGTATTGATGGGAAACTCAGATACATGTGTGGATACATAGACAACACCATGTCCCTAGTAAGCCTCTAGTTCACCAGCTCGTTGATCAATAGATGGTTACGGTTTCCTAACCATGGACATTGGATGTCGTTGATAACGGGATCACATCATTAGGAGAATGATGTGATGGACAAGACCCAATCCTAAGCCTAGCACAAAGATCGTGTAGTTTGTATGCTAAAGCTTTTCTAATGTCAAGTACCATTTCCTTAGACCATGAGATTGTGCAACTCCCGGATACCGTAGGAATGCTTTGGGTGTACCAAACGTCACAACGTAACTGGGTGGCTATAAAGGTGCACTACGGGTATCTCCGAAAGTGTCTGTTGGGTTGGCACAAATCGAGACTGGGATTTGTCACTCCGTGTGACGGAGAGGTATCTCTGGGCCTGTCGGTGTCAAAACCGGCGGATCTTGGGTAGGGGGTCCCGAACTATGCGTCTAGGCGGATGGTAACAGGAGACAAGGGACACGATGTTTTTACCCAGGTTCGGGCCCTCTCGATGGAGGTAAAACCCTACTCCTGCTTGATTGATATTGATGATATGGGTAGTACAAGAGTGGATCTACCACGAGATCAAGGAGGCTAAACCCTAGAAGCTAGCCTATGGTATGATTGTTGTAATGGTTGTTCGTCCTACGGACTAAAACCCTCCGGTTTATATAGACACCGGAGAGGGCTAGGGTTACACAGAGTCGGTTACAATGGTAGGAGATCTACATATCCGTATCGCCAAGCTTGCCTTCCACGCCAAGGGAAGTCCCATCCGGACACGGGACGAAGTCTTCAATCTTGTATCTTCATAGTCTTGGAGTCCGGCGGACGATGATAGTCCGGCTGTCCGGACACCCCCTAGTCCAGGACTCCCTCAGTAGCCCCTGAACCTGGCTTCAATGACGATGAGTCCGGCGCGCATAATGTTCGGCATTGCAAGGCGGGTTCCTCCTCCAAATAATCCATAGAAGATTGTGAACACCAGGATAGTGTCCGGCTCTGCAAAATAAATTCCACATTCCACCGTAGAGAGAATAATATGTGCACAAGTTCAATCTGCTGACGTGTTTCGTGGCATGACGTCACGCCACTACCAAGCCTTTACTTGAATCGTTTTTTATTATACCACCTCAGCACGTTTAGCAAAGCGGTTTCCTTGGCACGTCTTGTCGAAGTAGAGATCGTGTTCCCCTTATTCCGGGATTCTCATCAATACGGGACGTGGGTAACCCAACCGCGACATTGATGGTGGCGCTTGGGAGATAAGCAAGTTTTACCAGGCCGGTGGGGACGCATAGTCTTCGTCCGCCTATATATAAGGGGATAAGGATCCACCTTTTTACCTACGCCTTCTTCCTCCTTTGCTTATCCATCTCCGCGCACTCGAGCTCCAGCGCCCAAGTTCGCGCATCTCGCCTCAACCTTCTCCGACCATGTCCGGAGCGGGAGGTAAATGGTTGGCCTCCACCGTTAAGGAGGATCACATCGCCAAACTGCGCAGCGCCGGATACCTTTCCGGCGACATCGCGCACCGGCTGCCCGACAAGGGGCAGCTCATCCCCACCCCCAGGCCCCATGAGAGGGTTGTATTCCTTCCCCACTTCCTCCGCGGACTGGGCTTTCCACTTCACCCCTTTGTCCGGGGGCTCATGTTCTACTACGGCCTGGATTTCCATGATCTGGCGCCGAACTTCATCCTCAACATCTCAGCGTTCATCGTCGTGTGCGAGGCCTTCCTCTGCATCCAGCCCACTTCGGCTTGTGGCTCAAGACCTTCAATGTCAAGCCGAAGGTAGTGAAGGGCACGCAGGCGGAGTGCGGAGGCACCATGTTGGGCAAGATGCCCAACGTCCTCTGGTTCGAAGGGGCCTTCGTGGAATCCGTCAAGGGGTGGAAATCGGGGTGGTTCTATATCACCGAGCCGCGCGACCCTACGTGGGCGGCGGCCCCCGAGTTCAGATCTGGTATCCCTATGCAGCTCACCTCCTGGAAAGAGAAGGGCTTGCTACGGGGTAGTTCGGAGGAGCTGACGGGACTCCAAGCCTGTATCCAGAAGCTGGTGAACAAGAAGCTCAGGCTTGTTAATGTGGTTCAAGTCATGCTCGTCCGCCGGATTCTCCCATGCCAAGAATGGGCATTCAACCTGTGGGAGTTTGATCCGGCACAGCACCAGGCGTTGAGAGGGCTCTTCGACACGACGTACGAAGGCGCCTAGAGGGTGCTGTTCAAGGGCGCCGAAGCTCCCGCATCCGGGACGGAAGATCACGGATTTCACTCGCAGCGTCCAGCTGACAAGGTAAGTGATTCTACCCCTTTACGGGACACTTGTTGTTAATAGTTTTGACCCTAAGCGGGTTTCAATCTTCCTTTTCCTTTGACAGGACTGGATGAAGAAGGCCGAGCAGCTCACCTGCCCGGCTCCCATGCCAGAAAACCCAGTAGACGCCCGTCTAGCGGGGCTGCTGGTTTCGGCACCGCACGTGGTGCCGGAGAAGAAGGCCAAGAAGGTGGCCACGGGTACTCGAAAGAGCTCCCGTTTTCAGGTGTCCGACGACTCTGAGGCGGATTCCTCCCCCGAAGACGAGGAGGAAACAAAGGACTCTCTCCCAGAGGAGGGAGAGAGGAAGAGGAAGGCTTCCCCAACAGGGGAGGCCGAAGGGTCCAAGAGGGGAAGAACTATTCCCCCGGACAGCCCCGTCAACGCCGGTGTTGGTGGCGAAGAGTGGCCCTCAAGGGCCAGGCCTCCGGCGAGATTGTAAGTATCCGGATTCCTGAATGATTTATAATTTCTTTTTATGTCACATAGTGTCCTTCTAATGCCGCACACTGCCTGTAGTCCGGCCGATGATGATCTCCCCGCTTCATCGAGCGGGTCCTTGGCTCCGTCGGATGTAGATTCCATCCCGACCGCCTCCACCCCTCGCGCCGCTGAGGACACCGAGGTGGGGTCCCGAGAAAGGACCCATCAGGAGGAGGCTCCGGAGGCGCCACAAGGCAGCCTCCCGGACTTTGCGCCGGACTCTACGCCGGAACCTGCAGTGGTTCCAGAGTCCGGCAGGCGACCCCTTCGCAAGAAGGGCAAGACCGTGACACCGGCGTCCCCCGTCCAACCGGAGGCGCCGGACAACTTGTTGGAGGCGCTCAAAGGCGCTTGCATCGAGGAAGAACACCGCACTATCATGAGTGCGGTGATTCAGAAGGTTCAACTTGCCAAGAGCGGGCTGACCGAAGCCTGCAGTAGCCTTCTAACAGGCTTTGAGGTAAGAAGTTAAAATTATGTAATGTAATACCGCATAGACAGTAGCCCCTGATGCTCGGTTCGGTGTTCGGAAAGAAAAGCCGGACTGAGGATCTAAAAAGATATACGCAGGGTTGCTAAAAAGTATGTCAATATGGGTTTGCAGGCTGCGCTGCTGACCTCTGCCGCACTGACTGCGGAGGTCGGTGCATTGAAGCAGGATCTCGAGCGGTCCGAGCAAGAGCTCGGCCGTGCCAAGAAGCAGCTCGAGGACAAAGAAGGTGAGTAAAACCACTTTGAATAGTTACCTTACAGAAAAGGATTTAGGTTGCAATAAAAATAACAAGGATAACGTGGGTACTACAGGGGCCACGAACGAGGTGGCGGCCCTGAAGGAGGCCATGTCCGTGGCCGAACGCAATGCGGCCGCGGAACGAGCGGAGCGAGAGAAGCAGGAGGCGTGGGTGGCGGAAGTGCGGCAAGAGCTCCAGGCTCTCATGGAAAAGCATGAGACTTTGGAGCGCGACTCAAGGACTCGAGAGTCCGAGCTTGCCTCGGCTCTCAAAAGTGCCAAAGCCGCCAAGGCCGAGGCCCATAAGGCCCTTTAGGAGGTTGAGGCGGTGAAGAAAATAGCGGCGGGTAAGGCATTTTTCATGCAAAGCAAGCATGTTAGTGTAAACTACCTGACACTTACCCGAATTCGGAGCTCTCCAGGGGCGTTTGCAAATCTGCCTCGCAGTGTGTCCGATGCCGCCGCGTTCTACCGAGCCGAGGAGGGGAGCTCAACGGAGAAGGTCTTCTGGTCTCAGTACGCTGAGGCCGGCCATCCGGTGCCCCCTAGCGACCAGCTGAAGCAGCTGGTCGAGGTCCACAAGGTAGCCGAATAGGCCATGAAGGGCCTCATAGTCCGGCTGTGGCCTAGAGTGGCCGTGCCTGGGAGCTACTTCGGCCTCGTGCGGCGGCTGGTGGATGCGTGCCCCTGGGTGGAGGTCGTCAAGTGCTCCGCCTGTATTGAAGGTGCTCGTCGGGCCCTTGCCCGCGCAAAGGTGCACTGGGGCAGGCTGGATGTGGAGAGGCTTATCACTGACGCGCCGCCAGCGGGCAAGGAGTATCATACGCCCGAGATGTACTATAAGACTGTCCTGAAGGGTGCCCGCAAGATTGCGGATGAGTGCCCCAGAGATGTAATTATTGAGTAAACTCGCAATGTATTATCCTGTGCGCTGAAAACTTTGTTCATATGCGCTAAGCAACGCTTATTGATTTAAAATATTACCTTCTGTGCGGCCATTTAAAAAATCTGAGAGATGGCAAGTCGTCGGCTTCAGCCCCCATGCCACGAGTGCTGGGGTGTTCGGGATAAACTTGAGCGCTCTTGTTCCCATTTTTGGGTACACTAGGGAGGCGCTCAACACAACGAACAAGGCAACCGGACTTATAATGCTTGAACACTCTCACTTAGCCATAGAATTCTATAATTTTAAATTTCGGAGAAGCCCCTAGTATTCGGAAGACCGAGTTCGGGGCGCTATCCACGCCTTCGTCGGACATTATCCGGTTCTTCGCTCGAAGCGGCATAAGTCTTTAGGGACCCGAAAAGACCTCTCGAACAGCGACCAGTCTCTCACCTTATCATGCCAGTCAGTTTTAGCTTTCTCCACTGAGGCGCTCACCCAGCTCAACCGGGGCGCAATCGCAGTGGTTCTCCCAGTGCTACCTTAGCCGACAGAACGGAACGTAAGGTACCAGAACATGGGAGCCGAGCAAACCTAACTATTGACCCAAGACATGATTCAGAGCCGATTCATATAATGCTATAAGTTCGGGGTGCCGCACTTGTGAAAGTGTTCGGACTTATCACACCATAATGCGGGGAACATAAGCCCCTGGTGTATTTGGCTGTACCAAATTATACGGGTGCAAGATGTCATTAATGAACATATATATGTAAGGTAATGCAATTATAGGCAAAAAGTGCTGCATTATTTATTCAAGGAATTCTGCTATGAGTGCGGAATGGTACAAGTAGTGCGGTAAGCAAGGGATTGGATTAATTAAACATGTCCCCCTCCAGGGGTGGGCTGCGGACTGGTGTATATAATCAAATTTAATGCTCGTAATGGAGACCACCTGAGTGTTCGTCGCGCCTTTTTTCCCTCCCTGGCTGTTGCATCGTGAGTTCGGCGGGCGCGCCACCGGACAGGGCCTCTGGTGAACGGAGTCCTGTATAAAAAGAAGGTAAATAAAAATAAGAAGAGTGACACACTTGGGAGCCCCTGGTGTGGTCGAGCCGCGCTCTGGGTCTGTTGTGGTCGTGCCCCTCCCCCTATGCCCATGGTATCTCCAGAGCGTAATGATGTACGCGGAGGGTTGGTCTTGTAATCATGCGAGGGCTGGGGTTGGGGCCGCATTGCTACGCGTGCTCGGAGCGTGCTAGGTGGTCTTGATTGATGTTGCTCCGGGCGCGTTTGGCCGTGTCCGGTCGTTTAACGGCCGGACTCGAAAATTGCCTTAGAAGGCTACTCTGTACTTCTGCCGCGAGAGCCGCTGTATGTTCCTCCGTTCGGAGGGAGCGTTCTGTATTTCCGTTGACCGTGATGACTCCACGAGGGCCTGGCATCTTGAGCTTGAGGTATGCGTAATGCGGCACCGCGTTGAACTTTGCGAACGCGGTTCGTCCGAGCAGAGCGTGATAGCCGCTGCAGAACGGTACTATGTCAAAGATTAACTCCTCACTCCGGAAATTATCCGGGGATCCGAAGACCACTTCCAGTGTGACTGAGCCTGTACAATTGGCCTCGACACCTGGTATGACGCCTTTGAAGGTCGTCTTTGTAGGTTTAATCCTTGAGGGGTCTATGCCCATCTTGCGCACTATATCCTGATAAAGCAGGTTCAGGCTACTGCCGCCGTCCATCAGGACTCTTGTGAGGTGAAATCCATCGACGATTGGGTCTAAAACCAATGCGGCGAATCCGCCATGGCGGATACTGGTCGGATGGTCTCGTCGATCGAAATTGATCGGGCAAGAGGACCATGGATTGAATTTCGGGGCGACTGGCTCCATCGCATATACGTCCCTTAGTGCACGCTTCCTCTCCCTCTTGGGTATATGGGTTGCGTATATCATGTTTACCGTCCGCACTTGTGGGGTGAAACCCTTCTGTCCTCTACTGTTCGGCGGCCGGGTCTCTTCCTCGTCGTCGCTGTGCAGCCCCTTGTCGTTGTTTTCGGCAATTAACTTGCCTGCCTGTTTAAATACCCAACAATCTCTGTTGGTGTGGTTAGCTAGCTTTTCGGGGGTGCCATGTATCTGGCATGAGCGGTCGAGTATTCGGTCCAAATTAGACGGACCCGGGGTGGTTCTTTTGAATGGCTTCTTCCGCTGACCGGGTTTAGAGCCTCGGAATCCGGCGTTGACTGCCGTATCCTCATTGTTGTCGCCGTTAACGCGGCGTTTGTTTTTGCTTCGACGCGACCTGCCATTGTGGTCCTTAGTATCCGGACTGCCAGCATTCTTACTGAGGTTGTTGCTGCGAGCTAGCCAGCTATCCTCTCCCGCACAGAAGTGGGTCATTAATGATGTGAGGGCTGCCATGGATTTCGGCTTTTCCTGTCCTAGGTGCCGGGCTAGCCACTCGTCGCGGATGTTATGTTTGAAGGCTGCTAGGGCCTCTGCATCCGGACAGTCGACGATTTGGTTTTTCTTTGTTAGGAACCGTGTCCAGAACTGTCTGGCCGATTCATCTGGCTGCTGAATTATGTGGCTTAGGTCGTCGGCGTCTGGTGGTCGCACGTATGTGCCCTGGAAGTTGTCGAGGAATGCGGCTTCCAGGTCCTCCCAACACCCAATTGACTCTGCGGGCAGGCTGTTGAGCCAATGCCAAGCTGGTCCTTTAAGCTTGAGTGGGAGGTATTTGATGGCGTGGAGATCGTCTCTGCGGGCCATATGGATATGAAGGAGGTAATCCTCGATCCAAACCGCGGGGTCTGTCGTGCCATTGTAGGATTCGATGTTGACGGGTTTAAACCCTTCAGGGATTTGATGATCCATTACTTCGTCTGTGAAGCATAGTGGGTGTGCGGCACCTCTGTATTGAGCAATATCACGACGTAGCTCAAGGGAGCATTGTCTGCTGTGTTCGGCCCGGCCGGAGTTGTTGTATCCGGCGCGACGATATTCGTCGTGGGTCGTGGGGCGCCCACGTGATCCATAGATGGATCTGGATTGTCTTGCCTTATCCTCCAATATATCCCGCAAGTCCGGCGCGTTCCCTCGTGGCTTCGTACTTTTTGAGCGATGCTGGGGTACGGTCTTGGTGGAGGGCCTGGGTGCCTCTCTGTTGCGACCACGGGGTGGTCGGTCTGCCGTATTGTGCGCTAGTGATGAAGGTATATATGCTTCCTCCTCTAGTCGAGGGAGCAACTTGCGCTTTGGGTAGCTCTTGGAGGGGCGTTCGAGTTCATACTCTTCGGCCGCGAGGACCTCAGTCCATCTGTCGGCCAGCAGGTCTTGGTCAGCTTGAAGTTGTTGCTGCTTTTTCTTTAGGCTATTTGCCGTGGCGATAAGCCTGCGTTTAAAACGCTCTTGTTCGACGGGATCCTCAGGCACGACGAATTCGTCGTCGTTGAGGCTTGCCTTGTCTCCGGAGGGAGGTATGTAATTATCATCGTCGACCTCTTCGTCTGCCGCTCTCTCGTGAGGGCTTGCTTCTGCATCCTCCTGTGCTGAATCTTGCTGGAGGGGGTTGTCTTCGGCACTCTCTGGGGTGTTATTATCTCCGGTGCCGGAATCTCCATTCTTGCTGTGGCGGGATTTAGAGCGGCGCCGTTGACGTCGGCGCTTGGGCTGTTTCTTTGAGGAATCTGCCTCCGCTGCTTCTTCGCCGTCCCCATCTTTTGGGGTGTCCACCATGTATATATCATATGACGAGGTGGTCTTCTAGTGCCCTGTAGGCGCTAGTTCTTGATCGTCTCCGGCATCGTCGTCCATACCGTCGATGTCCTCGGAGTCATAGTCTAGCATGTCGGTTAGATCGTCGATAGTGGCTACAAAGTGGGTGGTGGGTGGGGTTTGAATTTCTTCGTCGTCCGCATCCCAACCATCCTGGCCATAGTCCGGCCAGGGCTCTCCGGATAGCGAGAGATGCTTTAGGGAATTTAAGATGTCGCCAAAGGGTGAGTGCTGAAAGATGTCCGCGGCGGTGAACTCCATGATCGGCGCCCAATCGGATTCGATTGGCAGGGGCGCAGGAGGTTCGGAGTCCGGCACCTCGGAGCCACGAGCTTTATAAGGGACAAGATCAGTGTTCGGCTCCATCGCCGTGGAAGTCGCAGCCCCCGAGGCGGTGTCCAGCCACCCGTCCTCGATCTGCGCGATCGGCTCCGAACTTGGGGTCGGAGCGGATTTGTGTGCGGCTACCAAGGCACTGTCCGGCGGCAGAGCTAAATCATGCCCATCGTGACAGCGCGGCACGCTCGGCTGTGGCTCGAGTCCGTCGAAGATCAAGTCCCCGCGGATGTCGGCCGTGAAGTTTAGGCTTCCGAATCTGACCTGATGGCCAGGGGCGTAGCTTCCGATATGCTCCAGATGGCCAAGTGAATTGGCCCGCGTGCGAAGCCGCCGAATATGAAGATCTGTCCGGGGAGAAAAGTCTCACCCTGGACGGCGTTGCTGTTGATTGGAGAAGCCATCAAGCCTATCAGTGACGACACAGAGGAACTCTCAATGAAAGCACCAATGTCAGTGTCAAAACCGGCGGATCTCAAGTAGGGGGTCCCAAACTGTGCGTCTAGGCGGATGGTAACAGGAGACAAGGGACACGATGTTTTTACCCAGGTTCGGGCCCTCTCGATGGAGGTAAAACCCTACTCCTGCTTGATTGATATTGATGATATGGGTAGTACAAGAGTGGATCTACCACGAGATCAAGGAGGCTAAACCCTAGAAGCTAGCCTATGGTATGATTGTTGTAATGGTTGTTCGTCCTACGGACTAAAACCCTCCGGTTTATATAGACACCGGAGAGGGATAGGGTTACACAGAGTCGGTTACAATGGTAGGAGATCTACATATCCGTATCGCCAAGCTTGCCTTCCACGCCAAGGAAAGTCCCATCCGGACACGGGACGAAGTCTTCAATCTTGTATCTCCATAGTCTTGGAGTCCGGCGGACGATGATAGTCTGGCTGTCCGGACACCCCCTAGTCCAGGACTCCCTCAGGGCCCACTCGGTAGGACATCATCATAATGTGCACAATGTGACCAAGGGGTTGATCATGGGATGATTTGTTACAGAACGAGTAAAGAGACTTGCCGGTAATGAGATTGAATAAGGTACTGGGTTACCAACGATCGAATCTCGGGCAAGTACTATACCGCTAGACAAAGGGAACTGAATATGGGATTGATTGAATCCTCGGCATCATGGTTCATCTGATGAGATCATCGTCGAACATGTGGGAGCCAACATGGGTATCCAGATCCTGTTGTTGGTTATTGGCCGGAGAGTTGTCTCGGTCATGTCTACATGTCTCCCGAACCCGTAGGGTCTACACACTTAAGGTTCGATGACGCTAGGGTTATAGAGAATAGATGTATATGGTTACCGAATGTTGTTCGGAGTTCCGGATGAGATCCCGGACGTCACGAGGAGTTCCGGAATGGTCCGGAGGTAAATATTTATATATGGAAAGTCATGTTTTGGTCACCGAAAAAGTTTCGGGTGCTCTCGGTAATGTACCGGGACCACCGGGAGGGTCCCGGGGGTCCACCAAGTGGGGCCACCAGCCCCAAAGGGAAGCATGGGCCAAGTGTGGGAGGGGACCAGCCCTAGGTGGGCTGGTGCGCCTCACCAGGGGCCAAGGCGCCTAGGGTTTGGGGAGGGGGCGCCTCCACCTTACTTGGGGGGCAAGTTTCCCCCTCTCCCCCCTTTGGCCGCCACCCTAGATGGGTTTTGGGGCTGCCGCACCCCTTGGGGTGGGAACCCTAGAGGGGGAGCAGCCCACTCCCTCTCCCCTATATATAGTTGAGGTCTTTGGGGCTGCAAACACAAGAGTTTCCACCTCTCCCTGGCGCAGCCCTACCTCTCTTCCTCCTCCTCTCCTGCGGTGCTTGGCGAAGCCCTGCAGGATTGCCACGCTCCTCCACCACCACCACGCCGTCGTGCTGCTGCTGGACGGAGTCTTCCCCAACCTCTCCCTCTCTCCTTGCTGGATCAAGGCATGGGAGACGTCACCGGGCTGCATGTGTGTTGAACGCGGAGGTGCCGTCCGTTTGGCACTAGGATCATCGGTGATTTGGATCATGACGAGTACGACTCCATCAACCCCGTTCACTTGAACGCTTCCGCTTAGCGATCTACAAGGGTATGTAGATGCACTCTCCTTACCCTCGTTGCTAGATTACTCCATAGATTGATCTTGGTGATGCATAGAATTTTTTTGATTTCTGCTACGTTCCCCAACACTCCGATCAATAACCAATAGCGGAACCTGGATGCTCATATTGGTTCCCACATATTCTACAAAGATCTTTATCGGTCAAACCGCATAACTACATACGTTGTTCCCTTTGTCATCGGTATGTTACTTGCCCGAGATTCGATCGTCGGTATCCTCAATACCTAGTTCAATCTCTTAACCGGCAAGTCTCTTTACTTGTTATGTAATGCATCATCCCGCAACTAACTCATTTGTCACATTGCTTGCAAGGCTTATAGTGATGTGCATTACCGAGAGGGCCCAGAGATACCTCTCCGACAATCGGAGTGACAAATCCTAATCTCGAAATATGCCAACTCAACAAGTACCTTCGGAGACACCTGTAGAGCACCTTTATAATCACCCAGTTATGTTGTGACGTTTGGTAGCACACAAAGTGTTCCTCCGGTAAATGGGAGTTGCATAATCTCATAGTCATAGGAACATGTATAAAGCTAACGGAATGGGTCAAGTCAATCACATCATTCTCTAATGATGTGATCCCGTTAATCAAATGACAACTCATGTCTATGGCTAGGAAACTTAACCATCTTTGATTCAACGAGCTAGTCAAGTAGAGGCATACTAGTGACACTTTGTTTGTCTATGTATTCACACATGTACTAAGTTTCCGGTTAATACAATTCTAGCATGAATAATAAACATTTATCATGAAATAAGGAAATAAATAATAACTTTATTATTGCCTCTAGGGCATATTTCCTTCAGTCTCCCACTTGCATTAGAGTCAATAATCTAGTTCACATCACCATGTGATTTAACACCAATATTCACATCTGTATGTCATTAACACCCATAGTTCACATTGTCATGTGATCAACACCCGAAGGGTTTACTAGAGTCAATAATCTAGTTCACATCACTATGTGATTAACACCCAAAGAGTACTAAGGTATGATCATGTTTTGCTTGTGAGAGAAGTTTAGTCAACGGGTCTGTCACATTCAGAGCCGTATGCATTTTGCAAATATTCTATGTCTACAATGCTCTGTACGGAGCTACTCTAGCTAATTGCTCCCACTTTCAATATGTATCCAGATTGAGACTTAGAGTCATCTGGATCGGTGTAAGAGCTTGCACCGATGTAACTCTTTACGACGAACTCTTTTATCACCTCCATAATCGAGAAACATTTCCTTAGTCCTCACTAAGGATATTCTTGACCGCTGTCCAGTGATCTACTCCTAGATCAAAATTGTACTCCCTTGCCCAACTCAGAGCAAGGTATACAATAGGTCTAGTACACAGCATAGCATACTTTATAGAACCTATGACTGAGGCATATGGAATGACTTTTCATTCTCTTTCTCTTTTTTGCCATGGTCGGGTTTTGAGTCTAACTCAACTTCACACCTTGCAACACAGGCAAGAACACCTTCTTTGACTGTTCCATTTTGAACTACTTCAAAATCTTATCAAGGTATGTACTGATTGAAAAATCTTATCAAGCGTCTTGATCTATCTCTATAGATCTTGATGCTCAATGTGTAAGCAGCTTCACCGAGGTCTTTCTTTGAAAAACTCCTTTCAAACACTCCTTTATGCTTTCCAGAAAATTCTACATTATTTCTAATCAACAATATGTCATTCACATATACTTATCAGAAAGGTTGTAGTACTCCCACTCACTTTCTTGTAAATACAGGCTTCTTCAAAAGTCTGTATAAAACCATATGCTTTGGTCTACTCATCAAAGCGTATATTCCAACTCCGAGAGGCTTGCACCAGTCCATAAATGGATCGCTGGAGCTTGCACACTTTGTTAACACCCTTTGGATCGACAAAACCTTCTGGTTGCATCATATACAACTCTTCTTCCAGAAATCCATTCAAGAATGCAGTTTTGACATCCATCGGCCAAATTTCATAATCATAAAATGCAGCAATTCCTAACATGATTCAGACAGACTCAAGCATCGCTACAGGTGAGAAAGTCTCATTGTAGTCAACTCTTTGAACTTGTCAAAAACCTTTTGCGACAAGTCGAGATTTGTAGATAGTAACACTACTATCAATGTCTGTCTTCCTCTTGAAGATCCATTTATTTTCTATGGATTGCTGATCATCGGGCAAATCCACCAAAGTCCACACTTTGTTCTTATATATGGATCCCATCTCAGATTTCATGGCTTCAAGCCACTTCGTGGAATCTGGGCTCATCATCGCTTCCTCATAGTTTGTAGGTTCATCATGGTCTAGTAACATGACTTCCAGAACAGGATTACCATATCACTCTGGTGCGGACTGTACTTTGGAAGACCTACGAGGTTCTGTAGTAACTTAATCTGAAGTTCCATGATCATCATCATTAGCTTCCTCACTAATTGGTGTAGGAATAACTGTAACTGATTTCTGTGATGAACTATTTTCCAATTCGAGAGAAGGTACAATTACCTTATCAAGCTCTACTTTCTTCCCACTCACTTCTTTCGAGAGAAACTCCTTCTCTAGAAAGGATCCATCTTAGCAACGAATATCTTGCCTTTGGATCTGTGATAGAAGGTGTACCCAACAGTTTACTTTGGGTATTCTATGAAGACGCACTTCTCCGATTTGGGTTCGAGCTTATCAGGTTGAAACTTTTTCACATAAGCATCGCAGCCCCAAACTTTAAGAAACGACAACTTTGGTTTCTTGCCAAACCACAGTTCATTAGGCGTCATCTCAACGGATTTTGATGGTGCCCTATTTAAAGTGAATGCAGCTGTCTCTAATGCATAACCCCAAAACGATAGTGGTAAATCAGTAAGATACATCATAGATCGCACCATATCCATTAAAGTGCGGTTACGACGTTCAAACACACCATTACGCTATGGTGTTCCATGTAGCGTGAGCTGTGAAACTATTCCACATTGTTTTAAATGAAGGCCAAACTCATAACTCAAATATTCTCCTCTACAATCAGATTGTAGAAACTTTATTTTCTTGTTACGTTGATTCTCCACTTCACTCTGAAATTCTTTGAACTTTTCAAATGTTTCAGACTTGTGCTTCATTAAGTAGATATACTCATATCTGATCAAATTATCTGTGAAGATCAGAAAATAATGATACCCGCCATGAGCATCAACACTCATTGGACCGCATACATCGGTATGTATTATTTCCAACAAGTCAGTAGCTCGTTCCATTGTTCCGAAGAACGGAGTTTTAGTCATGTTGCCCAAAAGGCACGGTACGCAAGTATCAAATCATTCATAATCAAGTGATTCCAAAAGTCCATCTTTATGGAGTTTCTCCATGCGCTTTACACCGATATGACCCAAACGGCAGTGCCACAAATATGTTGCACTATCATTATCAACTTTGCATCTTTTGGCATCAATATTATGAATATGTGTATCACCATGATCAAGATTCAATAAACCATCAACATTGGGTGTATGACCATAGAAGGTTTTATTCATGTAAACAGAATAACAATTTATTCTCTATCTTAGATGAATAATCGTATCGCAATAAACATGATCTAATCATATTTATGCTCAACGCAAACACCAAATAATATTTATTTAGGTTCAACACTAATCTCAAAAATATAGGGAGTGTGCGATGATGATCATATCAATCTTGGAACCACTTCCAACACATTGTCACTTCACCCTCAACTAGTCTCTGTTTATTCTTGTAACTCCTGTTTGGAGTTACTAATCTTAGCAACCGAACAAGTATCAAATACCCAGGGGTTACTATAAACACTAGTAAGGTACACATCAGTAACCTGTATATCAAATATACCCTTGTTCACTTTGCCATCCTTCTTATCTACCAAATATTCAGGGCATTTACACTTCCAGTGACCATTTCCTTTGCAGTAGAAGCACTAAGTTTCATGCTTTGGTACAACTTTGGGCTTCTTCGCGGGAGTGACAACTTGCTTGCCATTCTACTTGTCCCTTTCTTTACCTTTGCCCTTTTCTTGAAACTAGTGGTCTTGTCAATCATCAACACTTGATGCTCTTTCTTGATTTCTACCTTCGTTGATTTCAGCATCACTAAGAGCTCGGGAATCGTTTTCGTCATCCCTTGCATACTATAGTTCATCACGAAGTTCCAGTAACTTGGTGATGGTGACTAGAGAACTCTGTCAATCACTATCTTATCTGGAAGATTAACTCCCACTTGATTCAAGCGATTGTAGTACCCAGACAATCTGAGCACATGCTCACTGCTTGAGCTATTCTCCTCCATCTTTTAGCTATAGAACTTGTTAGAGACTTCATATCTCTCAACTCGGGTATTTGCTTGAAATATTAAGTTCAACTCCTGGAACATCTCATATGGTCCATGACGTTCAAAACGTCTTTGAAGTCCCGATTCTAAGCCGTTAAGCATGGTGCACTAAACTATCAAGTAGTCATCATACTAAGCTAGCCAAACGTTCATAACATCTGCATCTGCACTTGCAATAGGTCTGTCACCTAGCGGTGTATCAAGGACATAATTCTTCTGTGCAGCAATGAGGATAAACCACAGATCATGGACCCGGTCCGTATCATTGCTACTATCATCTTTCAACTTAGTTTTCTCTAGGAACACATATAAAACATAGGGAAGCAACAACGCGAGCTATTGATCTACAACATTATTTGCAAAATACTATCAGGACTAAGTTCATGATAAATTAAAGTTCAATTAATCATATTACTTAAGAACTCCCACTTAGATAGACATCTCTCTAATCATCTAAGTGATCACGTGATCCAAATCAACTAAACCATAACCGATCATCACGTGAAATGGAGTAGTTTTCAATGGTGAACATCACTATGTTGATCGTATCTACTTATATGATTCACGCTCGACCTTTCGGTCTCAGTGTTCCGAGGCCATATCTGCATATGCTAGGATCGTCAAGTTTAACGCGAGTATTCTGCGTGTGCAAAACTGGCTTGCACCCGTTGTAGATGAACGTAGATCTTATCACACCCGATCATCACGTGGTGTCTCGGCACGACGAACTTTGGCAACGGTGCATACTCAGGGAGAACACTTTTACCTTGAAATTTAGTGAGAGATCACCTTATAATGCTACCTCAATCAAAGCAAAATAAGATGCATAAAGGATAAACATCACATGCAATCAATACAAGTGATATGATATGGCCATCATCATAT
This sequence comes from Triticum aestivum, assembly GCF_018294505.1. Lineage (NCBI taxonomy): Eukaryota > Viridiplantae > Streptophyta > Magnoliopsida > Poales > Poaceae > Triticum > Triticum aestivum. The sequence continues at coordinate 139,013,740 of NC_057798.1, read as the reverse complement.
TGTGCTTGTGATCTCCATCTCCGAAGCACCGTCATGATCACCATCATCACCGCCGCGACACCTTGGTCTCCATCATAGCAGCGTTGTCGTCTCGCCAACTATTGCTTCTACGACTATCACTACCGCTTAGTGATAAAGTAAAGCAATTACAGGGCGATTGCATTGCATACAATAAAGCGACAACAATATGGCTCCCGCCAGTTGCCGCTAACTCTGTTACAAAACATGATCATCTCATACAATAAAATTTAGCATCATGTCTTGACCATATCACATCACAACATGCCCTAAAAAACAAGTTAGACGTCCTCTACTTTGTTGTTGCAAGTTTTACGTGGCTGCTACGGGCTGAGCAAGAACCGTTCTTACCTACGCATCAAAACCACAACGATAGTTCGTCAAGTTAGTGATGTTTTAACCTTCTCAAGGACCGGGCGTAGCCACACTCGGTTCAAGTAAAGTTGGAGAAGCTGACACCCGCCAGCCACCTATGTGCAAAGCACGTCGGTAGAACCAGTCTCGTGTAAGCGTACGCGTAATGTCGGTCCGGGCCGGTTCATCCAACAATACCGCCGAACCAAAGTATGACATGCTGGTAAGCAGTATGACTTGTATCGTCCACAACTCACTTATGTTCTACTCGTGCATATATCATCTACGCATAAACCTGGCTCTGATACCACTGTTGGGGAACATAGTAAGTTCAAAAAAATTCCTACGCACATGCAAGATCATGGTGATGCATAGCAACGAGAGGGGAGAGTGTTGTCCACGTACCCTTGTAGACCTAAAGCGAAAGCATTAGCACAATGCGGTTGATGTAGTCGTACGTCTTCACGATCCGACCGATCAAGTACCAAACGACACCTCCAAGTTCAGCACACGTTCAGCTCGATGATGTCCCAAGAGCTTTGCGGGAGAGTTTCATCAGCACGACAGCGTGATGACGGTGTTGATGATGCTACCGACGCAGGGCTTCGCCTAAGCACCGCTACAATATTACCGAGGTGGAATATGGTGGAGGGGGCACCACACACGGCTAAGAGATCAAGAGATCAATTGTTGTCCCTAGAGGTGCCCCCTGCCCCCGTATATAAGAGATCAGGGGGAGGGGGCGGCCGGCCAGGAGGAGGGCGCGCCAGGGAGGAGTCCTACTCCCACCGGGAGTAGGACTCCCTCTTTTCCTAGTTGGAGTAGGAGGGGGAAAGGAAGGAAAGGAGAGAGGAGGAAGGAAAGGGGGCGCCACCCCCCTCCTTGTCCAATTTGGACAAGAGGGGGAGGGGGCGCGCAGCCAGCCCTAGCCGCCCCTCCTCTTCTCCACTAAGGCCCATCTTGGCCCATTAAACTCCCGGGGGGGTTCCGGTAACCCCCCGGTACTCCGGTATATGCCCGAAACCTCCCGAAACACTTCTGGTGTCCGAACATAGTCATCCAATATATCGATCGTTACGTCTCGACCATTTCGAGACTCCTCGTCATGTCTATGATCATATCCGGGATTCCGAACTACATCCGGTACATCAAAACACAAAAAGTCATAATACCGATCGTCACCGAACTTTAAGCGTGCGGAGCCTACGGGTTCGAGAACTATGTAGACATGACCGAGACATGTCTACGATCAATAACCAATAGCGGAACCTAGATGCTCATATTGGCTCCCACATATTCTACAAAGATCTTTATCAGTCAAACCGCATAACTACATACGTTGTTCCCTTTTTTTGACAGAAAGACTGTAAAGGAACCCCCTACAGTATAATTGGTGCAACAAACCCAAATTGCAAGTACCATGCCTTGAACCTGGGTGGGTGGGAAAGCATCAGCCCCTTCCCACCACTAGGCTATGACTTAGACATGAGTTGTTCCCTTTGTCATCGGTATGTTACTTGCCTGAGATTCGATCGTCGGTATCCCAATACCTAGTTCAATCTCGTTACCGGCAAGTCTCTTTACTCGTTATGTAATGCATCATCCCGCAACTAACTCATTAGTCACATTGCTTGCAAGGCTTATAGTGATGTGCATTACCGAGAGGGCCCCGAGATACCTCTCCGACAATCAAAGTGACAAATCCTAATCTCGAAATACGCCAACTCAACAAGTTCCTTCGGAGACACCTGTAGAGCACCTTTATAATCACCCAGTTACGTTGTGACGTTTGGTAGCACACAAAGTGTTCCTCCGGTAAATGGGAGTTGCATAATTTCATAGTCATAGGAACATGTATAAGTCATGAAGAAAGGAATAGCAACATACTAAACGATCAAGTGCTAAGCTAACGGAATGGGTCAAGTCAATCACATCATTCTCTAATGATGTGATCCCGTTAATCAAATGACAACTCATGTCTATGGCTAGGAAACTTAACCATCTTTGATTCAACGAGCTAGTCAAGTAGAGGCATACTAGTGACACTTTGTTTGCCTATGTATTCACACATGTACTAAGTTTCCGGTTAATACAATTCTAGCATGAATAATAAACATTTATCATGAAATAAGGAAATAAATAATAACTTTATTATTGCCTCTAAGGCATATTTCCATCAACAGGGTATCGATGCCATGGGCTCTCGCCTTCGCCCAGCGTGTGCCTCCTCCTGGATGGAGTTGATCAAGGCTATAGCAGAAGGTTGAGTGTTGTCGAAGATGCATGCATTATGATGCTTTCAAATGGCCCAGCCAGTGAGAGTGATGATCGAGCTCGGGCCCTTGCGCAGGCATGGCGGTGATACCGCCGTGGCAGACGACCATTAGTCGAAGAAAGCGTCGGGTGGTGGTGCAATGAAGTGGCACCATGATAGTATTTCATGCCAAGTGATCCGAGACATAACGCACTGTACAAGAAGATGGTGCAGCCCTCGGCCTCCTAACAGAGCATGCAGTGGGGTTCATGGGGTAGGCCACATCGGTTGAATCGATCGGTCGTCCAAGATCGGTCCTGGGAAGCCAACCATTTATGTTCAGGCAACCCAATTCTTCCAAGTGATGCGCTAAGTGTTTGAATTTCAAAAGCTATATATATCATGTATCATGTACAGACTCTGTCATGGTCGCCGTATTCAGCTTTTTGTGGTGTCCCACTGAAATGACAAGGCACTAAATGGACAATGACGAGTGCAAGATACTAAATCAAAATTTACAAGTTGGATCATTGTCATGCATAAGAATATTGTACCACTTCCTTTTCGCTAATACGATGTATGCGTATCTTTGCATTGATAGAGAGGGAAGGGGGGTTACAAAGTGCAATCCTCAGGCGACATACACAGAGAGGCGTCGCGGAGGATGCAAAATGAGCACTAGAAGGGCGTGCTCAGACCCAACGAACAGAGTTCATGCTACATGTATCAGTCTGTCTAGCCCGTTAGCGCCAGTGGATGCCCAGCGGCACGCCTCATTGATGACGACAGTGATAAGTTTGGCCGTGGAGGGGTGCACACCATCAAAGATTACGGAGTAGCGGTGATTCCAGGTTTCCCAAGCAGTGAGGATGATGATCAATGTCAAACCATTTCATTTCACAGTTTTGGCGGAGATGAATTCATGGCATCCGACCACCATTGGAAGAACTCGAGTGTGCCATCGGATGGAGCGAGGGTGAGGAGGCTCCACAGTATCTCATGCCATGTGATCTTGGAGAAGACCTATCCAACAAGTAGATGGTGTAGAGTTTCCTTCTCCTGCGAGCAAAGAAAACAAAGAGGTTCATGCTGCAAACCATGGGAGGCAAGGCGATCAACAGTCCAACATCTATTCTGAGCATAGTTTTAAATAGCCGGCTATAGCTCCGCTATATCCTTTTTTAGCAGGGTGCCGCTAAATGGCCGCCTTCACAAATAGCCCGCTATAGCCCGCTATAGCTCCGCTATAGCTGATTTGGAGGCCCGCCGCTATTTTCCATAGCTTGCTATTTAAAACATTGATTCTGAGAGGCAAACCATACAAAGAATTTGACATTGAGAGGCGCCCAGTTGCGCCATATCAAGCACCAGAAGGGGCCTGAGGTCAAAACACCGCCTTGCATGCTTGTGCAGAGTATTGCCCATTGTTAGTCCAACACTAGGAAATCGAGTCTGGCATGGTGGTGAGGTCGACTTGCTAGATCCGTCGCCACAAATCGACGTACTCCCCCATGGCGATGGGCTCAACGCTCCATGCATATCCCCAATCTAGGTGAGGTGATCAAGAGATTCACAAACCAGCCTAGAGCGTTGGCGTCTACGATGGAAAAAAGCACCCACTGGTGGCACAATCTCTGGAATGGAGTGACCACCGATCCGGTGGTCGATCCAAAAATAACAGGAGCGGCCATCTCCCAAGGTCTAGATTGTTGATGCGTCAAGAGGTCTCGCAATTCGGGCTAACGTGGCAAATTCAGTTGGTGCCAGGGCTGAGAAGTGTCCATTGCCGGAAGCCATAGGCATCATGTTCATAGGGCGATGCCCATGCGTTGCAGATCCTGGATGCTGAGGCCGCCAAGCTCAAGCTACTACCGACATATCTTCGCTGAGCTGACAAGGCAATAACCCGCTTTGGCATCTTTGCACCCTTGCCAAAGGAAGTCATGGATCACCCTGGTGATCTTCTTGAGGGCAGGCGGGGAGATCTCCATCTCCATTAGGATGTGTGCGGGCATCATGGTGAGGACAAGTCGGACAAGGGGCCACCTCTCACCGCACAAGAGCAGCAACACTTTACAGGTAGCAGGCTTGCGGATGAGTCTGTCTACCAAGGGTGTAAGTGTCGCAGAAGAGACTTTGCACACGAACAAGGGGAGCCCGAGGTATTGAATGGGGAAAGTCATCACTGGAAAGGAGAGTGAGGCACTGATCTTGTCGAAAGCTTGTTGTGAGCAGAGAATTGGCGTGGCCGGGCATTTTGAGAAATTGGTGCACGAGCCAGAAGCTTTCCCAAACGCCTGCAAAATTGCACAAATGATGCAAGCTCTTGATGATCAGGGTGATTAGAAAAGCCACAATGTCATCTGCGAAAAGTGCAACACTCGATGCGGCATGTCACATAGTGATATGCTTTAAGATGCCAGAACTCACCACATGCTGCAGCACGGAATTGAGGGTGTCGGTTACGATCACGAAGAACATGGGAGATAGAGAATCTCCTTGTCGCAAGCCAGGAGTTGTTGGGGAACGTAGCAGAAATTCAAAATTTTCCTACGTGTCACCAAGATCTATCTATGGAGAAACCAGCAACGAGGGGAAGGAGAGTGCATCTACATACCCTTGTAGTTCGCTAAGCGGAAGCGTTCAAGAGAACGGGGTTTAAGGAGTCGTACTCGTCGTGATCCAAATCACCGGAGATCCTAGTGCCAAACGGATGGCACCTCCGCGTTCAACACACGTACAGCCCGGTGACGTCTCCCACGCCTTGATCCGGCAAGGAGAGAGGGAGAGGTTGAGGAAGACTCCATCCAGCAGCAGCACAACGGCGTGGTGATGATGGAGGAGCGTGGTAGTCCAGCAGGGCTTCGCCAAGCACCGCGAGATATGAGGAGAAGGGAGAGAGGTATAGCTGCGCCAACAGGAGAAGAAACTCATGTGTTGGGCTGCTCCTATGCCTCCACTATATATAGGGGGAGAGGGGGCTGCGCCCCCACCTAGGTTTCGACCCCTAGGGGGCGGCGGCCAGCCCTAGATCCCATCTAGGGGGGGCGGCCAAGGGGTGGAGAGGGGGAAACTTGCCCCCCAAGCAAGGTGGGGCGCCCCCTCCCCAAACCCTAGGCGCCTTGGGCCTTGGTGGGAGGGCGCACCAGCCCACCTGGGGCTGGTGCCCTCTCACACTTGGCCCATGCAGCCCTCTGGGGCCGGTGGCCCCACTTGGTGGACCCCCGGGACCCTCCCGGTGGTCCCGGTACGTTACCGATAAAACCCGAAACTTTTCCGGTGACCAAAACAGGACTTCCCATATATAAATCTTTACCTCCGGACCATCCCGGAACTCCTCGTGACGTCCGGGATCTCATCCGGGACTCCGAACAACATTCGGTAACCACATACAAGCTTCCTTTATAACCCTAGCGCCATCGAACCTTAAGTGTGTAGACCCTACGGGTTCGGGAGACATGCAGACATGACCGAGACGTTCTCCGATCAATAACCAACAGCGGGATCTGGATACCCATGTTGGCTCCCACGTGTTCCACGATGATCTCATCGGATGAACCACGATGTCAAGGACTCAGTCGATCCCGTATACAATTCCCTTTGTCTAGCGGTATTATACTTGCCCGAGATTCGATCGTCGGTATACGATACCTTGTTCAATCTCGTTACCGGCAAGTCTCTTTACTTGTTCTGTAACACATCATCCCATGATCAACCCCTTGGTCACATTGTGCACATTATGATGATGTCCTACCGAGTGGGCCCAAAGATACCTCTCCGTTTACACGGAGTGACAAATCCCAGTCTCGATCCATGTCAACCCAAAAGACACTTTCGGAGATACCTGTAATGCACCTTTATAGTCACCCAGTTACGTTGTGACGTTTGATACACCCAAAGCACTCCTACGGTATCCGGGAGTTACACGATCTCATGGTCTAAGGAAGAGATACTTGACATTGAAAAAGCTCTAGCAAACGAACTACACGATCTTTGTGCTATGCTTAGGATTGGGTCTTGTCCATCACACCATTCTCCTAATGATGTGATCCCGTTATCAACGACATCCAATGTCCATAGCCAGGAAACCATGACTATCTGTTGATCACAACGAGCTAGTCAACTAGAGGCTCACTAGGGACATATTGTGGTCTATGTATTCACACGTGTATTACGATTTCCGGATAATACAGTTATAGCATGAATAAAAGACAATTATCATGAACAAGGAAATATAATAATACTTTTATTATTGCCTCTAGGGCATATTTCCAACAGTCTCCCACTTGCACTAGAGTCAATAATCTAGTTCACATCGCCATGTGATTAACACTCACAGGTCACATCGCCATGTGACCAACATCATCAAATGAGTTCTGGGGTTTGATCATGTTTTGCTTGTGAGAGAGGTTTTAGTCAACGGGTCTGCAACATTCAGATCCGTATGTGCTTTGCAAATTTCTAGGTCATATTGTAAACGCTGCTTCCACGCTCCACTTGGAGCTATTGCAAATGGTTGCTCCACTATACGTATCCGGTTTGCTACTCAGAGTCACTCAGATAGGTGTTAAAGCTTGCATCGACGTAACCCTTTACGCCGAACTCTTTATCACCTCCATAATGGAGAAACATGTCCTTATTTACTCCAAGGACAATTTTGACCGCTGTCCAATGATCCATTCCTGGATCATTCTTGTACCCCTTGACTGACTCATGGCAAGGCACACTTCCGGTGCGGTACAAAGCATAGCATACTATAGAGCCTACGTCTGAAACATAGGGGGCGACCTTCGTCCTTTTTCTCTATTCTGCCGTGGTCGAGCTTTTAAGTCTTAACTTCATACCTTACATCTCAGGCAAGAACTCCTTCTTTGACTGATCCATCTTGAACACCTTCAAGATCATGTCAAGGTACGTGCTCATTTGAAAGTACTATTAAGCATTTTGATCTATCTTATAGATCTTGATGCTTATTATTCAAGTAGCCTAATCCAGGTTTTCCATTGAAAAACACTTTTCAAATAATCCTATATGCTTTCCAGAAATTCTACATCATTTCTGATCAACAATATGCCAACAACATATACTCATCAGAAATTCTATAGTGCTCCCACTCACTTCATTGGAAATACAAGTTTCTCATAAACTTTGTATAAACCCAAAATCTTTGATCATCTCATCAAAGCGCACATTCCAACTCCGAGATGCTTACTCCAGTCCTTAGAAGGATCGCTGGAGGCAACATACCTTTTAGCATCCTTAGGATCGACAAAACTTTTCTAATTTTATCACATACAACCTTTCCTTACGAAAACTGGTAAGGAAACTTGTTTTGTCATCCATCTGCCAGATTTCATAAATGCAGCTAATGCTAACATGATTCCGACGGACTTAAGCATCGCTACGGATGAGAAAATCTCATCGTAGTCAACTCCTTGAACTTGTGAAAAACTTTTCGCCACAAGTCGAGCTTCATAGACGGTGACATTACCGTCCACGTCCGTCTTCTTAAAGATCCATTTATCTCAATGGCTTGCCGATCATCGGGCAAGTCCACCAAAGTCCATGCTTTGTTCTGATACATGGATCCTATCTCGGATTTCATGGCTTCTAACCATTTGTCGGAATTTGGGCCCACCATTGCTTCTCCATAGCTCGTAGGTTCATTGTTGTCTAGCAACATGACCCTCAAGACAAGATTACCGTACCACTCTGAAGCAGTACGCATCCTTGTCACCCTACGAGGTACGGTAGTGACTTGATCCGAAGTTTCATGATCACTATCATAAGCTTCTACTTCAATTGGTGTAGGTGCCACAGGAACAACTTCCTGTGCCCTGCTACACACTAGTTGTAGTGATGGTTCAATAACCATATCAAGTCTCCACCATCCTCCCACTCAACTTTTCGAGACAAACTTTTCCTCGAGAAAGGACCCGATTCAAGAAACAATCCCTATTGCTTTCGGATCTGAATTAGGAGGTTTACCCAACTGTTTTGGGTGTCCCATGAAGATGCATTTTATCCGCTTTGGGTTCAAGCTTATCAACCTGAAACTTTTTCACATAAGCATCGTAGCCCCAAACTTTTAAGAAATGACAGCTTAGGTTTCTCTAAACCATAGTTCATACAGTGTCATCTCAACGGAATTACGTGGTGCCCTAATTAAAGTGAATGTGGTTGTCTCTGATTCCTAACCCATGAACGATAGTGGTAATTCGACAAGAGACATCATGGTACGCACCATATCCAATAGGGTGCAACTATGATGTTCGGACACACCATCAAACTATGGTGTTCCAGGCGGTATTAATTGTGAAACAATTTCCGCAATGTCTTAATTGCGTGCCAAAGCTCGTAACTCAGATACTCATCTCTATGATCATATCATAGACATTTCATCCTCTTGTCACGATGATCTTCAACTTCACTCTGAAATTACTTGAACCATTCAATAATTCAGACTTGTGTTTCATCAAGTAAATATACTCTACATCTACTCGAATCATCTGTGAAGTAAGAACATAACGATATTCACTGCATGCCTCAGCACTCATTGGACTGCACACATAAAAATGTGTTACTTCCAACAAGTTGCTATCTTGTTCCATCTTACTGAAAATGAGGCTTTTCAGTCATCTTGCCCATGTGGTATGATTTGCATATCTCAAGTGATTCAAAATCAAGTGAGTCCAAACGATCCATCTGCATGGAGTTTCTTCATGCGTATACACCAATAGACATGGTTCGCATGTCTCAAACTTTTCAAAAACGAGTGAGTCCAAAGATCCATCAATATGGAGCTTCTTCATGCGTTTTATACCAATATGACTTACATGGCAGTGCCACAAGTAAGTGGTACTATCATTATTATCTTATATCTTTTGGCATGAAAATGTGTATCACTACGATCGAGATTCAATAAACCATTCATTTCAGGTGCAAAACCATTGAAGGTATTATTCAAATAAACAGAGTAACCATTATTCTCCTTAAATGAATAACCGTATTGCGATAGACATAATCCAATCATGTCTATGCTCAACGCAAACACCAAATCTCGATGGTAGAGGGAGCGTGCGATGCTTGATCACATCAACCTTGGAAACACTTCCAACACATATCGTCAGCTCACCTTTAGCTAGTCTCCGTTTATGCCGTAGCTTTTATTTCGAGTTACTAACACTTAGCAACCGAACCGGTATCTAATACCCTGGTGCTACTAGGAGTACTAGTAAAGTACACATTAACATAATGTATATCCAATATACTTCTATCGACCTTGCCAGCCTTCTCATCTACCAAGTATCTAGGGTGGTTCCGCTTCAGTGCCCGTTCCTCTTATTACAGAAGCACTTAGTCTCGGGTTTGGGTTCAACCTTGGGTTTCTTCACTAGAGCAGCAGCCATTTCATGAAGTATCCCTTCTTGCCCTTGCCCTTCTTGAAACTAGTGGTTTCACCAACCATCAACAATTGATGCTCCTTCTTGATTTCTACTTTCGCGGTGTCAAACATCACGAATACCTCAAGGATCATCATATCTATCCCTGATATGTTATAGTTCATCACGAAGCTCTAGCAGCTTGGTGGCAATGACTTTGGAGAAACATCACTATCTCATCTGGAAGATTAACTCCCACTCGATTCAAGTGATTGTGGTACTCAGACAATCTGAGTACAAGCTCAACGATTGAGCTTTCCTCCCTTAGTTTGCTGGTTAAGAAAATCGTCGGAGGTCTCATACCTCTTGACATGGGCACGAGCCTGAAATCCCAATTTCAGCCCTCGAAAACATCTCATATGTTCCGCGATGTTTCGAAAAACGTCTTTGGTGCCTCAACTCTAAACCGTTTAACTGAACTATCACGTAGTTATCAAAACGTGTATGTCCGATGTTCGCAACATCCACAGACGACGTTTGGGGTTCAGCACACTGAGCGGTGCATTAAGGACATAAGCTTTCTACTGTCCGCATAATCGCTACTGTCAACTTTCAACTATATTTTCTCTAGGAACATATCTAAACAGTGGAACTAAAGCGCGAGCTTACGACATAATTTGCAAAGATCTTTTGACTATGTTCAGGATAATTAAGTTCATCTTATGAACTCCCACTCAGATAGACATCCCTCTGGTCATCTAAGTGATTACATGATCCAAGTCAACTAGGCCGTGTCCGATCATCACGTGAGACGGACTAGTCATCATCGGTGAACATCTTCATGTTGATCGTATCTACTATACGACTCATGCTCGACCTTTCGGTCTCCGTGTTCCGAGGCCATGTCTGTACATGCTAGGCTCGTCAAGTTAACCCTAAGTGTTTTCGCTGTGTAAAACTGTCTTACACCCGTTGTATGTGAACGTAAGAATCCATCACACCCGATCATCACGTGGTGCTTAGAAGCGACGAACTGTAGCAACGGTGCACAGTTAGGGGAGAACACTTCTTGAAATTTTGTAAGGGATCATCTTATTTACTACCGTCGTCCTAAGTAAACAAGATGCATAAACATGATAAACATCACATGCAATCAAATAGTGACATGATATGGCCAATATCATTTTGCTCCTTTTGATCTCCATCTTCGGGGCTCCATGATCATCATCGTCACCGACATGACACCATGATCTCCATCATCATGATCTCCATCATTGTGTCTTCATGAAGTTGTCTCGCCAACTATTACTTCTACTACTATGGCTACCGGTTAGCAATAAAGTAAAGTAATTACATGGCGTTGTTCAATGACACGCAGGTCATACAATAAATCAAGACAACTCCTATGGCTCCTGCTGGTTGTCATACTCATCGACATGCAAGTCGTGATTCCTATTACAAGAACATGATCAATCTCATACATCACATATCATTCATCACATTCTTCTTGGCCATATCACATCACATAGCATACCCTGCAAAAACAAGTTAGACGTCCTCTAATTGTTGTTTGCATGTTTTACGTGGCTGCTATGGGTTTCTAGCAAGAACGTTTCTTACCTACGCAAAACCACAACGTGATATGCCAATTTCTATTTACCCTTCATAAGGACCCTTTTCATCGAATCCGTTCCGACTAAAGTGGGAGAGACTGGCACCCGCTAGCCACCTTATGCACGAAGTGCATGTCAATCGGTGGAACCTGTCTCACGTAAGAGTACGTGTAAGGTCGGTCCGGGCCGCTTCATCCCACAATACCGTCGAAATAAGATTGGACTAGTAACGGTAAGCATATTGAACAAAATCAACGCCCACTACTACTTTGTGTTCTACTCGTGCAAAGAATCTACGCATAGACCTAGCTCATGATGCCACTGTTGGGGAACGTAGCAGAAATTCAAAATTTTCCTAAGTGTCACCAAGATCTATCTATGGAGAAACCAGCAACGAGGGGAAGGAGAGTGCATCTACATACCCTTGTAGTTCGCTAAGCGGAAGCGTTCAAGAGAACGGGGTTTAAGGAGTCGTACTCGTCGTGATCCAAATCACCGGAGATCCTAGTGCCGAACGGACGGCACCTCCGCGTTCAACACACGTACAGCCCGGTGACGTCTCCCACGCCTTGATCCAGCAAGGAGAGAGGGAGAGGTTGAGGAAGACTCCATCCAGCAGCAGCACAACGGCGTGGTGATGATGGAGGAGCGTGGTAGTCCAGCAGGGCTTCGCCAAGCACCGCGAGTTATGAGGAGAAGGGAGAGAGGTATAGCTGCGCCAACAGGAGAAGAAACTCATGTGTTGGGCTGCTCCTATGCCTCCACTATATATAGGGGGAGAGGGGGCTGCGCCCCCACCTAGGTTTCCACCCCTAGGGGGCGGCGGCCAGCCCTAGATCCCATCTAGGGGGGCGGCCAAGGGGTGGAGAGGGGGAAACTTGCCCCCCAAGCAAGGTGGGACGCCCCCTCCCCAAACCCTAGGCGCCTTGGGCCTTGGTGGGAGGGCGCACCAGCCCACCTGGGGCTGGTGCCCTCTCACACTTGGCCCATGCAGCCCTCTGGGGCCGGTGGCCCCACTTGGTGGACCCCCGGGACCCTCCCGGTGGTCCCGGTACGTTACCGATAAAACCCGAAACTTTTCCGGTGACCAAAACAGGACTTCCCATATATAAATCTTTACCTCCGGACCATTCCGGAACTCCTCGTGACGTCCGGGATCTCATCCGGGACTCCGAACAACATTCGGTAACCACATACAAGCTTCCTTTATAACCCTAGCGTCATCGAACCTTAAGTGTGTAGACCCTACGGGTTCGGGAGACATACAAACATGACCGAGACGTTCTCCGATCAATAACCAACAGCGGGATCTGAATACCCATGTTGGCTCCCACATGTTCCACGATGATCTCATCGGATGAACCACGATGTCAAGGACTCAGTCGATCCCGTATACAATTCCCTTTGTCTACCGGTATTATACTTGCCCGAGATTCGATCGTCGGTATACCGATACCTTGTTCAATCTCGTTACCGGCAAGTCTCTTTACTCGTTCTGTAACACATCATCCCGTGATCAACCCCTTGGTCACATTGTGCACATTATGATGATGTCCTACCGAGTGGGCCCAGAGATACCTCTCCGTTTACACGGAGTGACAAATCCCAGTCTCGATCCGTGTCAACCCAAAAGACACTTTCGGAGATACCTGTAATGCACCTTTATAGTCACCCAGTTACGTTGTGACGTTTGATACACCCAAAGCACTCCTACGGTATCCGGGAGTTACACGATCTCATGGTCTAAGGAAGAGATACTTGACATTGAAAAAGCTCTAGCAAACGAACTACACGATCTTTGTGCTATGCTTAGGATTGGGTCTTGTCCATCACATCATTCTCCTAATGATGTGATCCCGTTATCAACGACATCCAATGTCCATAGCCAGGAAACCATGACTATCTGTTGATCACAACGAGCTAGTCAACTAGAGGCTCACTAGGGACATATTGTGGTCTATGTATTCACACGTGTATTACGATTTCCGGATAATACAGTTATAGCATGAATAAAAGATAATTATCATGAACAAGGAAATATAATAATACTTTTATTATTGCCTCTAGGGCATATTTCCAACAGGAGCGTGGGCGATGGGAGGGCATGGCTGCCTGTTCACTAGGACCCGGGTGGATGTTGTGGAGACAAGAATGGAGATCCATTCACACCAATGATTTCTAAAGTCGGGGTGCCGCGGAGTCTTGGTGAGGAAGGGCCATGACACGGAGTCGAACACACATGCATGTCAAGTTTGAGGAGTACTCAAGGAGACTTGAGGTTGTGGAGGAGCCTTTCCGTCTGTTGAACAGGACAGAAGTTATCATGGACACCACGTCCAACGATGAAAGCGCTTGGTTGACAGCCATGAGCTCTCCCATCCGTAGCTCCAATCGTAGCAACATGACTTCGACGAAGAGCTTTGCAAGAAGATGTATCAAGCGATGTGACGGTAGTCGAAAAGCAAGGATGAGTTTGGCCTCTTGGGGAGAAGTGTGAGAAGTGCCTCATTGAGTGTGAAAGCCACATCCATTCACGGCGAAGAGCTTGGCAAAGGCCTCACGTATGTCGTCCTTACTGGTGGCCCAACACGCCTGCAAGAACTCGGTTTTGAAGCCGTCTGGGCCAGGGGCCTCCCCCATGGGGTGGCTGCCCAGATTGTATTTTACCACCTGCACTAACCTAAACTTGATGTATTCTTTTACCAAAGTCATGCTACGGAAAATCAAAGTGAGAAGTCGGGATGGGGCAGGAGCGGTAATGTTCATGCTGAACAGTAAAAAAAAGTAGCACTCCAAAAAACTGTTTTTTTTTGCCATGCAAGATGCTCGAGTGCGCTATGTGCATGCAAATTTTTATGGTGAAACGACATTTGAGGAGCTCGTGGACAACAAACAAAATTAGGTCTACAAAAAGTGCCTTTTTAAAAAGTTTATTGAAGTGCTGAATTTTGTTTTTGTGCCAAGAGCTCCTCAAATGTCCTTTCGCCATAAAAATTTCTAGGCTCTTCAAATTTTGTTTTTAAAAATATTCAGGCTTACTGGACTTTTTTGCTTATTCTTTATTTTACTGTTCACAAACAGAAATAGGTGAGCCTGGGCTCCGAATTTCCGCTCTAGGGGCAGGATGAGATAACAATAGAAGTCAGTTTCTGTATCATAGGACTTCCATACCAGGTTTCCGTAATTTAAATGTCTACACAATATTGTACTTCACCAACATCTCAATAATATATGATAAATATGTAACACAAATTACTATACTACATTTAGAATATTCACACGAATACATGGGTCGCCCTGCAAGTTCCAACAGTCCAGAATACTTTTGCAACAAATTCGTTTGAGTAGAGCCAAATATATGCAAGTTTTCCATGGATGCAATTTATTGTGTGCTCTGAACTGCTTGCATTTAGTAATTTCTTGGTTTTCGCTTCTAGAAAAGTGCTTCACTGTTCTATCCAAGACAGAATTTCTATCATAAGATCGTGCAAACAACACATCACGGCTTAAACGGTGCAAACACGACTACTGAATTTTGTCCGCCAAATCCAAATGAATTGGAGATGCCTGCATTTTAAAGGGCAATATATGAATTAGTGAAAGGAATTTGTAGGTTGTTCACTATCTCGTTTGCATTTTGCATTTGCATGCAGTACTCTACTCACCAACATTTACTTCGTGCCGTTGTTTCACATTATGCACCGTGTCAAATTGATCAACTGCCGGTTCTGGATTCTGCGGTTGATAGATTGTAAGAAATTTTTAGTTACATGTATATAGACCAAATGTTCATATGGCCGAGCTTCGGGCATGACTGTTAATACTTTGTTAGAGTTTCATATATACTTACAAACTGGTTTATAGTTGGGTGCACCCATCCGGTGGTGATCGCTTTGATGGTCGCAATGGCTTCCAAGGCACCTGCCGCGCCAAGGCTATGGCCAATCATGGACTGGAAACACAGGTTTTGCATGCATCAAGACCCTAGAAAAGCCATCTCACTAGAGTATCTCTCTCCAGTGAAGTTGCAAAGGTACGTAAAATGTGTGCTTAAAATGACACAGATCTGAATGGAAGAGCAATTAACCTTCGTTGCATTCAGCTTAATCTGGGATGGGTCCTTGAAGACTTGCTTCAAAGCTTTCACTTCTGCCAGGTCTCCAGCAAGGGTCGAGGTTGCATGGGCATTTATGTAATTGACCTACAACGCAAATGCAAATAATAATTATACATGCACCAAAACTCTCTGGCCAGTCCAGGAATAAAAACGAAGTGACCAGATTAATCGACCCGGTTTATTCTATAACTGGTAGGAGGTAATATTTGGTGGTCACCTCCTCCGGCGCCACACCTGCATTTTCAAGGCTCCTTGTTATGCACGATGAAACACCAAGGCCATCTGGTCTCGGATCAGTCATGTGGTGAGCGTCGCTGTTTACGGCGCCTCCCAAGTACTCCGCAAGAATCGGAGCGCCGCGCCTCATTGCATGCTCAAGGCTTTCCATGACCTGCAAAAGAAATAATTGTTTAATGATGTACAACGCCGAATAAAATCAATCGTCTATGGGCTAGTCTCCTGGTAATGTTTTCACTTATGTTCCCATTTTTGTGCTTGTGGTAAGTTCGAGAGAAGCATGTGTTGCTTCCTTACGAAGGTGAGCAAACCCAACAACGTTCCAAAATATTCTTGCAACTGGAATACTCTCTCCAGTTCACGAAAATAATAATGTTGTAGACATGTTTCGAGTAAATCTTAGAAATTTTGACCGTAAACGTCATTTTTTCAGCGAACTAGATTAAACTGTTGTTGTCTAATTGGAAAAGTTCATATTAAACTTGAAATTACGGTGCCAATTCTTATTTGAACCATGAACTATGAAATCATGTCTGTTATTAACCCTTCAACTATTTAAAACTGTTGAACTTTGAGCTTATCCTGGTTTAGGTATTGGTTTGTTCTATGTTGGTGTACCAAAAGTAGTGTCAAATTTCGGTAGTATGGACCAAACCAATGTAACGAGTAGACTTGACTAATCAAGTATAGAGTTTTTCATGTGAAAAATATCAAGAACTTGTCGGTAATAAGAGCAACTGAAATTATTATCTTTCATGTAAGCTAGCTAGACGGGGATATGTTACTACTTCCATTATTATTTTTCATTAAACACAATATCCACAATATATGTAATTGTTGCATCTTAGTGCACATATGACTAGGAGTGGATTACATCAAATTTATCCTGAAATTATGCCAACTATAGATATTTTTTTAGCGGGGGTGCAAACCATAGATGTTGAGACTATGCAATGCATATGTGAGAAATTTCTAAAGATTTGTGAGATCTGATGAGCTAGTAACTTACTATTTCCCATGGTAGTCATGCAAGTGATTCTTCATGGCAAAGTCAGAAGCTTCTAGAAACATTCAGCAAACTAAAAGAGAATGATATTTGCCATAAAGTTATTAGAATACATATTTTAGATATGTGCAATTGTAAATGGTAGAATATTCAAAGATAATATTTAGCGAGGACGCTCTAGTTAGAAAATATATTATAAACAAGGATACGATCTTGACATATGTAGAATCCAATGGCTACTAAGCATGATCCTAGGTATAGCTATGAGAAAATGGCATAAGAAGGGATAATAGCTACTAAGAAGCGTGGGTTATCTACCAAATTTTGAAAAGGTTAATGAAGAATTAGTTATTACCATGAGAATGTGGTTTTCGTGATAGTCTCTTATAGTATGACTGCTGCTATGCATGCTATATAGTGTACACACTCACGTGACTCTCTCTCTCTCTCTCTCTCTCTCTCTCTCTCTCTCTCTCTCTCTCTCTCTCTCTCTGTCTCTGTGTGTGTGTATGTTTATGTTCTCGAGAAAAAAAAGAATTTGAACCCTACATGAATAGGGAGAAAATGAAAAAACTTCTAAGGATTTAACTAAAAAATGCATGTTAAACAAAAATAATTAAAATGCAAGAGTAGTCATTTGAACGGAGCACTAAAATAAAAAACAAGAAACTTATTGTGATCATATGCTGATGAATATAAAACATAAAAGTAACTCTTAAATTTCAAAATTGAGAACTGAGAAGTCAATCCCACATGAATGGTAGCAACATTCCGTTTATTAATTGATTTGATATCGCAAATAGCACGGGCTAGTTTTTCTAGTTTCCGCTTCAAGATATTGTGGTACTCCGCCGGTTCATATTAGTTGTCGCTCAAATGGATGTATGTAGAACCAAAATACATCTAGATATATTCGTTTCAACGAAAATTAATATGGATCGGAGGGAATACTTTTCATGTTTGACAGAATAAATGTTAATTATTAGTTTTTATTTTATAACGGGAACAAAAATAACATAGAGAACATTTATACTTCTGAGTTCCTCAACATGTAGTAGAAAAAGAAATATTTTAACTTTGTTTTTAATTTACATAAATTCAGATGAGCGCTCAATCAAAGTTGTGACATACAAAGCTTAGATGGAAAGCCTAGTTGTTTTCGACATCTAAATATCTTTTACCACCAATACAACCGGTTACTCACTCACATCATTCACTCCTTCATGGACGCACAAGGAGAGATAGTAGAAGAGAAAAGAACACAACGATTTTTGTGACACCCAAGTGTTGAAATATAGATGGGCTTTAGGTCGTAAAACAACTTCAGAAAAATCTCTAAAGGCCCATGTGGATGTCATGACTAGGTGGTGGGAAGTTTAATACCACCCTGGAAGTGGAGGATATTTTGGACCTCCTTAAAACAAGAAGAGTGGTTCCCGCACGCTCCCCATCTGCCGCCCGCGTGTCGTGTTTGGTGAACGAGCCGAGCCGAGATCAGACCGATATCACCCAACTCTGATTAGATCACATCTGCCTCCTCTCGCCCAACTCACAGTAGGCCTCCGGAACCCCGCCTTTTGCGATCCACCCTGAATAATGGTGTAAGTCCGATTTGGACCCGGAACATCAAGACGTCCATATTGAACCTTGACTATTTAGAGATGTTGAACTTGAACCTAGGTCAGATATTTGTAGTGTTTTGTACTTCCGTGTTTCCGAAAATTGCGGTACCATTCATAGATGTAGCAAATGCTAGGAATTTATAATGTGCAAATGCTCATAAAAATGTTCATTGTTCATGTCACCAAAAATAAAGAGAGATGAGTTGATTGATTGTCTTTTTTCTCCATGGAACATAAATGGTCACATTTTTTTGTTGAGTTTTGAAACTTCTAATATACAAAGCTGTCCTACAAAATAGCCACGTGGAGGTATGGTGTTGGTTTCACATTCTGGTGTTCTAAAAATAATTTATGAGTGTGACTATTAAGCATAATCATCAACCCATATATACCCATAAGATCGTTCATGTTCGATATAAAAGAAGCCTAAAAGAGAAATGCATATCTCTTCTCATTTGTGCATATGACAATAGTAGTCATATGTTTTGGAGTTTTCATGAATCATCGCAGCACAAAACCACTGCGAAAAACTAGTCTATGTCTCATATTAAACTGTTAAGAAATTCAAGATTTAATTTTCACACAGTTACATAATTTAGTGTTGAAGCCAGATAAAACAAAATATATAGTTGGTAGTTCAAACTGAACTTTTCTCTTGTCTATGTGAAGTGCTTGTATAGATTGATAAAATGCAAAAAAATAAATCCAATTAGGCTCTCAGGAGCATATGCTCCTGCCCGTCAAAAATGTGTTTTGCAAATGTCAATAAAAAATAAAAAATAGATGTGTTTATTGTCACACCCAAATACTACCTGCAATTTTTTTGTCAAAAAGCTTAAGCATTTGAGTTGTGCAAAAATAAGCGAACGCCAAATGCTACTTTTAATTTTGTTTTTTCACCGAGAAGCACAGCTATCCCGTTTCGCATGAAAAATATCAAGCACGAAAAATAGAATTTTTAAGTGTTGTTTACTATGTATTTATTTTGAATTTACTATTATCTAGAGGCATATGCTCTCCAAAGCCAAAACGGCCCTCCGGATAAAATGCATGTTCAAACTTTGAAGGCTAACATGTCTTCTAGCGGGGTTGGGCGTGACGTGAGTACTCTGCCAAAAATATGTGCGTACTGATTACAGTAAGTAAGATGCTATTACCCTCAAAAGTAAAAGAAAAGGTAAGATGCTACTCGGATGTAGTAAGGGTTTTACACAATGTTTACGTACCATAATTCAAATGGACAACGGTTAGCTAAAATCAAGGGAACGGTTGCCAAATTGAATACACTAGTAGGTATAGATTTTGTCGGACTTTTTACGTAAGGATAGCATTTTCGGTAAGTAAATATCAAACTTCAAACATACCAGTACTCCGGCTCCTTCACCGAGGACAAAGCCGTCGCGGTCCTTGTCCCACGGCCTCGACGCCGTGCCGGGGTCGTCGTTCCTCTGCGACAGCGCCCTGCACGCGAAGAACGCGCCGAGGGCGATCGGGATGATGCCAGCTTCGGTGCCACCGGCGATCATGACGTCGGCTCGGCCCAGTCGGATCTGGTCCGCGGCGCTGTTGAAGCAGTGGTTGGAGGTGGCACACGCGGTGGAGATCGAGAAGTTCGGGCCTAGGAAGCCGTCGGCAGCGTCCATGGCGACCAAGGCGGAGCTGATGTTGGTTATGGCGTGCGGGATGCACAGGGGAGATATCTTCCCGCACCCCTTGGTCACCAGGCTCGCGATGCCGTCGGAGAGCGCCGTGATGCCGCCCATGCCGGAGCCGACGACCACGCCGGCCCGTTCTTTGTCGACCTTCTCCATGGCGCTGGTGCCGGGGGCGAGGCTTGCGCACTCGAGGGCCTTCTTGGTGGCGACGAGGGCGTAGCGGTGGATGTCGTCAAGGCGGCGGTCGAGCTTGCCGTCGACGTAGCCCTCGGAGGAGAAGCCGCGGATCTGGGCGGCGAAGCGCGTGGGGAACCCGGAGGCGTCGAAACGGTCGATGGCGCCGACGCCGCTCTCCCCGGCGAGGAGCCGCTCGTAGTATACGTCCACGTCGTTCCCGAACACCGACACCAGGCCCATCCCCGTGATCACCACCCGCTTCCTCGGGTCGGTCTCCCGCCGAGGCGCCGACGACGACACTGCTGAGGCGCGAACGAAGAGGCGGGATGGCCGCCTCGGCTGCGCGCAGCAGGGCGCGGCGGCCGCGTTCGGGAGAAGCAGGTTTTGCATGGCCCGCGGGAGGGAGGTTTTGGGTATACGTCGCCGGCAACATCACTCTAAGAAGTACGTGTCCGCCTTCGTTGCTGATGGGCGTCGACACGCCAGGTTCCGAGAATTCCGGGTACAATATGAATGTCGTGACAAAGTGCCTTGTTGTATCGCGTCGGTCGCCCGATCTGGGCAGCGGATCGGAAACCTCCGCAGCCGTCGGCTGTACTTGTGCGTAGAGAGCCGTTCGTGTCCAATATCTCATATTCCTCTCCGGCAGCTTTCTCCGCTGTGGAGCAGCGCATCCCTCGCCTTGCACTCACAGCGACGAGCTCGTTGCACATCGCTAGCGGCATCCCCAATGTCACGCTCCCAGCACACACCACCGGTGAGATCACGACAGTCCGTGTCGCCGCTCGCCGCGTGTTCCCTGGCAATGCCGGTGACGATCGCTCACAGCATTGGGTGTCGCCATTCGCAGCATCGACCTTGGATCATCGCAGCCACTGGACCTAGCAACAATGTTGTGCCCGTCGCTGCTCCATCCCCACCTGCTCGTAGCACCACCACGCAACGTTGCTAGCCACAGCGCCAACCCGAGTCAGTTGCAGCATAGTCGACGCGCCCCTACTCCCATTACAGCACCGCCGTAGACCCATCAAAGCTCCTGGCGACACCGATCACAGCACCGGCCAATGCCGGCACTGGCGGAGCTTCTTGGAGGCCAAAGGGGTCACGAACCCCCCTTGCAAAAGTGAAAAACAAAATTTATTACTAAGCATTATGGTCCAACACATGAATATACAACTTTCCTCGTCATCCTAATGTTACGATACACCTATCAGCCTTTCATGCTCGTCTCTTCTACCTCAAGTAGAAGGAAATCATGTCTCCATCCTCTCGCTCCCTAGAAATTTGATTTCTACACCCTGTCCCAATTCTTCAATCACGTTTCTCCACTGTAGAGTTCTCCCCTTTCTGGACTGCTCCATCGAGGCTTCCATTGCCAACCAACCATCACGTCGGTTGCTTGTTGCTGCTCCTGCATATGCACGCAGCAGTTGCTCCCTCCCCATGTTGCTGCAGTGATGCGCGCCACGGCCGAAGCCCAATGTAACGACAACCGATGAGCTGAAAGTGAACTCCTTCTACATGTCAATTTTGATTGCCATGGAAAGATGATTCGCATGTTCTAATTGCTGGACCATGGGGGTTAACATGTTGTATAAGCTAAAGAAACATGATTGGGATCATCAGATGTCCAATCAGTCAACCACATTCCAGTTATATCAATTAACTTGAATCTGATAAGTAACAATGATTATTCAATTATCGCGTAACATTTTTTTAATTTCTTTACATTGGGGACACGCCTTACTTTGACTTTTCATGCATATTTTTCTTCTAGTTTGGAAATTTTGGGCCCCCCTTAATTGCTCCTCTCGTCATGCTCCGCCACTAAATGCCTGTTGCAGCATCATCACCTTTGTCGTGTGGCTCGTTGCAACATTGGTCTCAGCACTTGGTGTTATTGTTCCAATTTCCCATGCGCTGGTCGTAGCACAGGCCTAGTCGCTGGCGATGCTTAGGCCTGGTCTTGGTACATGCATGGGCATTGTCCGCTAGGGGCGTGTTTGGTTGTTAGCATTCAGCTCATATAGGTCCTGCGAACGCAAAATGTGTGAGCTTGGGTTTCCTAGGCTGCACCGAAATATCGGCCTGCACGGTTTTCAAAGCAGAACCCATTCTGGCTAAGGAGGAACATCCGAATCAGCCGTTTCCTCAGAGCCATGCTCCAGTAGGTGCAACTTGGCGCGTGTCTGCACACGTTGGAAAGCACGGGAGATGAGACACTTTGGCCTTAACTCTCATCACCGCTCACCCTCTTCGTTCCATCGATGGCCGACGTTCCTCCACTACCACACCCCCCCTCCCCACCCCAAATTTTTGCCCACCTACAAGAGTACTTACCTCTGATGGCTTGTCGACATTGCGTTCAGGCAAGGGAGCCGCAGACTTTGGAAGTTGGAAGCTGATGAAGGCAACACCTGCCTTCTGCACTCAGACGCGCTGAGCATGTATTGAGCCCTCATCGACGGCGCGCACTTCCACTACGGGGGTGGGACTAAGACTGTGGTGGCAGGCACTTCCGTTGCGGGAATTACGATGATCGCCGCGACGACCGCATCAGAAGCGGCGGGGCCTTCCTCTTCGGCTTCAGCGGCTACAACTCTTCCATTTGTCAAATATTGTATGTTTTTTAGCGAACAAAGATTGGAAGGCCTGTACCGTGCCATTTTTAATTTTATAAATGAAGGGCAAAAATGTATGAAGTTACATGTAAGAGATGGTTGATGGAACAGAGAGTAGCAAGAGAAAGATGTGACTAACCGTTTGTTGGTGCTATTACAAGCCATACTCATTGTATACATAAGGGTTTTTTAACTAATGAGGATAGCAAAGGAGAAACGACGCACATGGTGGCCAAAAGGGAAGGGGAAAAATAATTACCTTTCCTGTTTATAGCTATGTTGTGAAAACTAAATATATGTTGTCCTCGAGGCATTTTGCAAAATAGAATAACTGATGCACATGTAATTTGCTTGTTCCGTTGCAATGCACCACGTCAAACTTCATACGTTGATATAAGCTCCAAAGGTGAAGAAATTTTTGCAACAGACTTCATCGTTTGAAAGTAGCCGAGATCACGTTCTCTAGAACAACATGCAGTTCAAGAAATTAAAAATGGAACCTTAAGTGCATGAAAACTTGCACATATATCTGTTTCACGTGATCCAAAATAAAATTCTGGATGATAATGTACTTGATACAATAACACGCCGCCCTCGGAACTCATGGCTTTTGTAATTTCTCAGAAGTTGCCTCCAAGTTGATTCACCTTTCTTGCCAACATAATGTCCAGCATATGGGTCAAAAAACATTTCGAACACATAGTTTTTCCTTGATAAATGTCACTTTTATTAACTCAAAACGTCTCATCAGGCGATACACGCATAAAAAGCATACACTCATCCTCTACATAACTGGGATGTACACAGCCAAAACACAACGTGCACACACAAAGTAAACAACCAATGAGTAACGAAGTCATACAAGATCGTAACTATGCCCAAGAAGAAATGGGTGGTGAAGAGTCTACTAGAAGACCATACCACCATGTGGGCTAAAACATATTCGTGGCCACCTGCTCTAATTGCATACATCGTTGTAAGAAGAACACACATTAGGACTTAAATGGCGCAAATACCACCACTGAATTTTGTCCTCCGAATCCAAATGAATTGGAGATACCTGTGTAAAGGGTAGAAAGAAATGAGTAAGGAGTGTATAGGGTGTGCCCCGTTCCGTTTGTATTTTTTTGAATACATATTACTCACCAACGTGTACTTCGTGTTGTTGCTTTACACTACGCACCGTGTTAAATTGATCAACTTCCGGCTCTGGGTTCTGTAATTTACAAAGATCACAACTTCTGGTAACATGTAATCATACATTGCACTTGTAATGCAATTTCAACATACGTACAAAACGAGCAAACATAAATAAGTACTTACAAATTGGTTTATAGTAGGATGCACCCATCCGGTGGTTATGGCTTTGATGGTAGCGATGGCCTCCAAACCGCCTGCTGCGCCTAGGGAATGCCCTATCATTGACTAGAAAAAAAGAGAGAGGTTTCATGCATCAGAAAGAAACATACATCCAAATGAATTTCAAGTGAATTATACAAATGTCTCAGAAGCTTCCAAGATTAAAAAAAATGAACCTTGGTTGCGTTCAGTTTAATCCGAGATGGGTCCTTGAAGACGTGCTTCAAAGCATTCACCTCTGCAAGATCTCCGGCGGGGGTTGAGGTTGCATGAGCATTTATGTAATTGACCTGCAGTGAAAGAATTAACTTACAATTCATGACCCAGCTTGGAAGTAATTACCAAATATTGATAGAGATTAATACACAATTCCAAATGGTAGAAACTAAAACATATGATCGTCACCTCCTCTGGTGTGACGCCTGCATCTTCAAGGCCCTGCCTGATGCACACCGACACGCCACAGCCATCTGGTCTTGGATTAGTCATGTGGTAAGCATCGCTGTTTACGGCGCCTCCTAAGTACTCAGCCAGAATCGGAGCGTCGCGTCTCATTGCATGCTCGAGGCTTTCCATGACCTGCATTTTTATTTCAAGATGATCATTAGTAAGAAGAAAAAGTAATGATGTTTGTATAACACTTATGCCCCAAAGATGCAAAATAGAATCTGGGCTTCCAAATAACAAATAAAAAAATATTTCATTGATCTAAAAAGAATAATCTATTACTAAAATAATCTGAAAATAGATGTATATATAGGTGTGACCAATGTACATCATTCTATTTGTGAGCTAACAAAAAAGATAAATAACTGGATCTAAAATAGTTCTAGAACATTTTGCTATTATATATCCACAACGACCTTTTCTTTTATGCCGCTTATAAGTTTGCTTAGGACACATCTACATGTGCTTTAGCAAAATCGATTCAGATTTGAACGACCAAATATTTAGCAAACAAAAGCTGAGTTCTATCTTAGGCTGGTCACAATGGGCAAGAACATAAGCTAGTAACTTCACACTTCCCTAGACTATGTTACTACCTCCATAGTGGGTAGGAACATCTATGTTGTGTCATGCAATGATGTATTTATTAGGTTATAGACTCATTGTTTCTTGGAGTGTGTGATGTTCCGGTAACTTAGCTAGTTACCACAAACACCTCTCTCTTCATTAAATACGTGCCACATAAGCAAAGTTGTATTGGAGTGTGTGATGTTACTCCTAAGTTCCTCCCCACTGTGACCAGCCTTATAAGATTATACAATTGGATTTTACATTAAAATAAATATTTAATAGTATAAGATTTACAATAAATAATTTATATTATACAGTGTTATTAAATTAATAGTCACAAGAGGTTTCTTCAACTTCAGAAAAAGGGGGGAGAGGGGAGTATCGAATATACCAGTATTCCGGCTCCTTCGCCCATGACAATGCCATCGCGGTCCTTGTCCCACGGCCTCGACGCCGTGCCGGGGTCGTCGTTCCTCTGAGACAGCGCCCTGCACGCCACGAACCCGCCGAGTCCTATTGGAATGATGGCGGCTTCGGTGCCACCGGCGACCATGACGTCGGCTCGGCCCAATCGGATCTGGTCGGCGGCGCTGTGGAAGCAGTGGTTGGAGGTGGCACATGCGGTGGAGATCGAGTAGTTGGGGCCCCGGAAGCCGACGGCCGCGTCCATGGCGATCATGGCGGCGCTGGTGTTGGTGATGGCGTGCGGGATGCAAAAGGGAGATATCTTCCTGTACCCCTTGGTCACGAGGTTCTGGACGCCGTCGGAGAAGGCCGTGATGCCGCCCATGCCGGACCCGACGATCACGCCGGCCCGTTCTTTGTCGACCTTCTCCATGGCGCTGGACCCGGCGGCGAGGCAGGCGGACTCGAGGGCCTTCTTGGAGGCGACGAGGGCGTAGCGGTGGCAGTCGTCGAGGCGGCGGTCGAGCTTGGCGTCGACGTAGCCCTCGGAGGAGAAGCCGCGGATCTGGGCGGCGAATCGGGTGGGGAACCCGGAGGCGTCGAAGCGGTCGATGGCGCCCACGCCGCTCTCCCCGGCGAGGAGGCGGGCGTAGTACGCGTCCACGTCGTTCCCGAACACGGACACCAGGCCCATCCCGGTGATCACCACCCGTTTCCTCGGGTCGGTCTCCCGCCGGGGCGCCGACGGTGACGACGCCGAGGCGCGCACAGACAGGCGGGATGGCCGACGCCGCGGCTGCGCGCACCACGGCGCGGCGGCGGCGGCATTGGGGAGGAGCAGGTTTTGCATGGCGTGCGGCTGCGGGAGGTTTTGGGAATTGGGGCTCGGGGTCCTTCGAAGATTGCTGCTCGCCTTATTTGGGGCAACAGAACGCTAGCGTGTCCGCCTATGTTTCAAAAAACAAAAAAGGATGGCCCAACACAACCGTGATGGGCCTCGACACGCCAGGTTCCGGGAGTTCCGGATACAACAGGAACTTCGTGACAAAGTACCGTGTTAGTTTAGGTCAGGCCAACGCTGAGCTGGAAAATCAGGGTAGGCAGTTCTATCGACCAGCCGACAATTTATCGAAAAGGTTAAAAATCTTTTTTTCGTGAAAACTTCTAATTTATTCATCTTCAATCATGGTAGTACAACGAATACTAGAAATAATAGAAATTACATCCAGATCCGTAGACCACCTAGCGACGACTACAAACACTGAAGCGAGCCGAAGGCGCGCCGCTGTCATCGCCCCTCCGTCGCCGGAGCCGAGCAAACCTTGTTTTAGTAGACAGTTCGGAAGTCATCGTGCTAAGGCCTCGTAGAACCAACGCACCAGAACAGTAACCGCCGTAGATGAAGAGTGTAGATCAAAAGAATCCAACATGAAAACACATGAACGAAGGCGAACAACGAACAGATCCGAACAAAGCCACCAAAGACAGATCCGTCGGAGACACAACTCCACACGCCCACCGATGATGCATCATCGGAATGGGGGCTAGGCGGGGAGACCTTTATTCCATCTTCAGGGAGCAGCCACTGTCTCACCTTCCTGAGCAGTACACAAACCCTAACAAACACAAAAAAGATCTAAAAACGGAGCCCTTCCACCGGCATGGGCCGAGATCCACTCCGCCTCCATGGCCATAGGACCACCGAAGAAGGGATAGACCGGCGCGAGCGCCGGTGGGAGGCAGAAAGCTAAGTTCTTGGGAGTGTAAGTGCATCTAGTGCCCCTTAGTGATTTTGGTGTATTGAAGACTTATAGGTTAAAGTTACTGATGCGTTTGTGAGTGTACACAGGTCTATAAGTCTATGAGGAGTTTGATATTTACAGAGAAAGTTGACCCCTAAAAATGAAGTTCTTCGACTGAAGACTTTGATATTCTGAAGACTTTCTGAAGACTTTGAAAGTGAAGAAATTGGTGTGACCTTGAAGACTTGATATTCATTTGAGGAGCATGAAGCCTGAAGACTTTTGTTTTCGTAGTTTCATTTTCTCTTTCTTGAGTCATAGGAAACACCGTACTGTTAAAGGGGATCGAGGAAATACTAAGGAAAAATTTTCATGTGATGCTCAACTCAAAATCCTACACCTACCAATCCCTTCGAGTGAAGCCATTGGAAATCTCATACAGTTCAGTCAATTTCTTCAGTGACAGAGACGCAGTTCTTCTGGTCACTGAGGACTTTGCTCTGACTGAGGAGTTAGGAATTCGCCAGTGCGAATTGCCTACACAGTGAGGAACATGATAGCCCTGAGAAATTTGAGAGTCAAATTTCCGACCATTGCTGTGCTGCGCGCCGGCTGTCCAAAATATCTTATCCACCTAACGGTCATATCATTGAAGGGCATTTATGTCTTATCATGTCGGGCTGCTCCCTAGGCTATAAATAGCCGCCCCCTACAACCACTAGTTGGTTGGCTGCTCCGAGAGAACTTGACACTTGTCATCTGAGAGCAACCCATCCTCCGAGGACTTTGAGCGAAAATCATCAAGTGAGGAAAATCCCAAAACCAAACCCCCACAAACCCAAAGTGATTGAGCATCACTGAAGAAATTGATCCTGCGTGGATCCGACGCTTGTTACCTTTGAAGATTGTGCTTCTTCCAGACGGTTAGGCGTCAAGGTCTAGAGCATCCGAGAGGAATTGTGGATCGCCGAGTGACCAAGTCTGTGAAGGTTTGGAAGTCACCTGAAGACTTACCACGAGTGATTGGATGAGACCTGCGTGGTCTTAGTTCAAGGAGAATACGATGAGGACTGGGTGTCCTGAGTTGTGGCTCAGAGACTGGGTGTTCGGGACTGCGTGTCCTCGAGTTTAAATACTTAGCCGCTCCAACTAGACGTACAACTGAGACAACAGTTGGAACTGGTTTACCAAATCATTGTCTTCACCAACTAACTGGTTCTATTTCCTCAACTCTTTCATTTCCTCATGACTGTGTTGTATGTTGTTCATATCTGTGCTTGAACACTTTGACTGAAGACTTTCACAAATTCCTCAGTTTAATTTCTTCAGTCTGTTTGTCTTCATCTTGTTATCCTGTGTTTACGCTTTCTGTACTCTGTGCTAGTCTTCATTTCATCATGATGACTATGTTTGTATCCTGTTATGTTTACTTCTGAGTACTTATTCCGCTGCAAGTAGTTCTTCGCTAAGGAATTTCCTCACCAGCAAATTCCTCAGTGAAGAATTCATAAAAATCGCCTATTCACCCCCCCTCTAGTCAATATAACGCACTTTCAATTGGTACCAGAGCAAGGTACTCCCTTGTTCTGTGTGATTTTGGTTTAACCGCTTGGAGTTTTAGTTATTTCGACCGCAGGTATGATCAAGGTCTCGGCTGGGTGTCCTACCTTTGATGGAATGGACTACCTCTACTGGAAGAACAAGATGCGAATGCATCTTGAGGCAATTGATAACGATCTCTGGTATGTTGTGGAAAATGGTGTCCCCACTGTCACTCCCTCACTGAACGCTACCGATGTGAAGAGATTCAAACAACTCGATTCTCAAGCGAAGAATATCATATGTGGCCATCTGAGCAAAGGACAATATGGAAGAGTGAGTGCTTTCGAAACTGCTAAGCTTATCTGGGATAGGCTGTCCAAAGTAAATGAAGGAGTTTCAACCCAGCGTGACTCTCGAGTCGATGTTCTTCGGAATCTCTTCAACCGCTTCAAAAGACTCGACAATGAGAATGTCCAACAAACCTTTGATCGCCTCACTGACATCTCAAATGAGCTTCAAGCCCTCGGTGCCACTGACATCACTGATCATGAAGTTGTGAAGAAACTGTTGAGATCGCTTGACTCCTCATTTGATACTCTGGGACTGATGATACAAGAACGTGCTGACTACAAGTCGCTTGATCCTGCTGATATCCTCGAAAGGCTAAACACTCACGAGTTCCAGCTTGCTGAAAAGAGAGATCTCTATGGCTCAAACTATGGCAAACCACGTGCCCTGAAGGCCAAGGCTGTGTCTGACTCTGAATATGAGGATTCTGGTAGTAGCCTTGGTGATCCTGAAGAATTGAGCCAGGATCTAGCACTGCTTGTGAAGAAATTCCAGAAGTTCACAAGACGTGGTCGCTTTGGAAGATCCTCAAGAGGCAATGATTCCTCATTCAGTGACTATAAGAGAAGGCTTTGCCACAAATGCAAGAAGCCTGGTCACTATATTCAAGATTGTCCTCAGTGGGAAAAGGAAATGAAGAAGAAGAAATACAAGGATTACAGTTCTGATCATGCGAAGAAGAAGAAGAAATCGTCAAAATCTCTGTCATCAAAATCCTCGAAGTCTTCATCTCACAAGAAGAGCAGCTCCAAGAAGGCTCGGGCATTCATTGGCAAGGAGATGGACTCTGAAGCTGAATCTGAGGAAAATGATGAAGAGGAGGCGTCTGAAGAATCTGAGTCTGGTGTGGCGAGTCTGGCCGTTGCTACTGCCTTCGTTAGCAAGTCCATCTTCAACACTGAAGAAACTGACTCCACCGACAAGCCTGATGAAGATAATGATGGCTACGCTCCCACCTATTGCTTCATGGCGAAAGGTGCTAAGGTACTCAAATACAACTCCTCTGACTCTAGTGAAAATGAATCTGATGAGGATCTCAAGCCCAGCTACTCTAAACTTGCTAAGATTGCTGTGAAACAACAATGAGCTCTTGAAAAGGTTCAAAACATGCTAGATAAAAGTGATGATATGTTGGGTGAAGAAATGGATCACACTAAAGCCTTGACTGAAAATCTTCAGAGACTTCAGTCTAGGTTTGATAACCTTCAAGGTCATCATAACGCTCTCTTGTCTGATCATGAGAAACTTTCTTATGAATTTCTTCAAGAAAAGCAAGATCACGAGAAGCTTTCTCTTGAATCTCTTCAAAGAAAGGAAGATCTTGAAAAGCTAAGAGTGTGTTATGAAGATCTTCAGAAGGAGCGCGATTCATTACTAGCTCAACAAATCAGCGCTTCACAGGAAGAATTTGTTCCCCCTTACTTAAAGTGCATTGAACGTGAATCTGCTAATTCTTCACCTGAATGTTCAAATGCTTCAAATGTTACAAATTCTTCATCTGCCTCTGATATCACTAATTCCTCACCTGAGGACATTGATAGTATCACTGACAATGCAAGGCTGAAGGAATTGTACATGACAGGCATGTACAAAAGCCTCAAAGGGCATCAGACACTTTGTGATGTGCTCAAAAAGCAAATCCTCAACAGAAACCCTAGGAAAGAGGGTATTGCCTTTGAGAGGAAACTCAATGCTGATGGAACATATTGGAAGCCTGAGCAGTACCCCAAAACCTCGTGGGTTGCTGCAAAGGGACCTCCAGTTGATCCATCTAACTTATCTGGCTTTACATGTGAATCTCCTCATTCTTCTGATAAGTCATTTGACTCCAACTATAAACTGTTCAAAAATCAGAATGGTGAAGTATTTGCTAGATATGTTGGCACTAACTGCAGGAACGGTTCCCCTATGAAGAAAATCTGGGTTCCCAAAAGTTGTGTTGAAAGTCTTCAGGTGAATGTCCTCATGACACCACCTGTGAAGAACAGGAACCCCAGATCAAATTCTTCATATGGATCCAAGTCCTCATATGGACCAAATTCTTCACATGGATCAAATTCCTCAACTGGATCAAAGTCCTCATATGATTATCATCGTGCTAACAACTCTGTCTCGCAGGGTAGAGCTAAGGGTTATGAATATGTGCATTATTCTTCAAACCATTATGTTCATAAGTCCTCAAGGAATTACTCTGCTTATTATATGCTTACCCTAACCCCTCTTATGTGAAGCGAAATGGTTTGGAATCTTTGCCACCTTTCTCATATGGTGCTCGCAGAATGATGAACTCTTTGCCACCCCTCCAGATGTGGGTGGTGAAGAAAAAGAACTAATCTCTTCTGCAGGGTCAGGTCTCCAGACGTGCTCAAACGTCTGAAGAATTTGCTGGGGACCTGACAAAAATGCCTGAAGGGACGCAGGCGAATCATGATGAAATGAACTTTCATTTCACACGTCCTCATACTGCTATATCCGTTTACTGCTTGATGAAATTCATCTGATGAACTTGATATCATATTCTTCACTGATGAAGCATATGAGATTGTAAGTTACACTAATTCATCTGCAGGATGATCAACCCAAAACCACTGAATGGGTCCTCAATAGTGGATGTACAAATCACATGACTGGTGACAAGAATCTATTGATGGATGCTCCCTTATCACCATCACCTCTGAAGCATATCATCTTTGCTGACAAAGGCAAAAGTCAGGTATTGGGTCTTGGTAAGGTTGCTATCTCTAAGGATAAGCACATGGACAAAGTCATACTTGTTGAGTCCTTAGGATACAATCTCATGTCAGTCTCAATGCTTTGTGATCTTGATATGG
This sequence comes from Triticum aestivum, assembly GCF_018294505.1. Classification (NCBI taxonomy): domain Eukaryota; kingdom Viridiplantae; phylum Streptophyta; class Magnoliopsida; order Poales; family Poaceae; genus Triticum; species Triticum aestivum. The sequence goes on along the minus strand of NC_057798.1, from coordinate 138,981,440 downwards.
TTGTTGTCTTTGGCAAATATCGCTGTGTTGTGATTATGGAAGCTGACAATTCCAAAGTCTTCGAAGGCTTTAGGAGAGGAGATCTGTATATTGTTGATTTCTCTACAGGACCACAACTAGCCATGTGTCTACTTGCAAAAGCTTCAGAAGGCTGGCTATGGCATCGACGACTTGGTCATGCAGGCATGAGAAATTTGAACACGCTTGCGAAGAAGAAGCATGTCATTGGCATTGAGAATGTCAAATTCCTCAAGGATCACTTATGCGGAGCATGTGAAGCCGGAAAAATGACCAAGGCCAAGCATCCAGCGAAGACTATCATGACCACTACCCGTCCATTCAAATTGCTTCACATGGACCTCTTTGGACCTAATCATTATTCAGCAGTCACTAATGATGCATCTCTATATGGTTTTGTCATTGTTGATGATTATTCTCGATATACATGGGTACACATTGTTACTTACAAACATGAAGTGCAGGAAGTCTTCAAACGATTTTCCTCGAGGGCTTCAACGATTTTCCTCGAGGGCTTCAACCAACTTTGGTGTGAAGATCAAGCATATCAGAAGTGACAATGGAACTGAGTTCAAGAATTCCGGCCTTGGTGCATATCTTGATGAACTTGGTATTACTCATGAGTTATCTGCTCCCTATACTCCTCAGCAGAATGGCGTTGTGGAACGCAAGAATAGAACGCTTGTTGAGATGGCTCGCACTATGCTTGATGAATACAAAACGCCTCAGCGTTTTTGGATTGATGCAATTGATACTGCTTGTCACATCATCAACAGAGTATATCTTCACAAATTCTTCAAGAAGACTGCCTATGAACTCCTCACTGACAAGAAACCCAATGTGAGTTATTTCAAAGTCTTCGGTGCTAAATGTTGGATTAGAGATCCTCACCACAACTCTAAATTTGCACCGAAAGCACATGAAGGTTTTATGCTTGGTTACTGAAAGGACTCGCACACCTACAGAGTCTTCAACATTGTTCTTCACAAGATTGTTGACACTGTAGATGTGCGGTTCGATGAAACTAATGGCTCGCAAAGAGAGCACCTACCTTCTGTGTTAGATGAACCAGCACCTGAGGATGCTATCAAGCTCAAGGCAACTGAGGATGTCATTCCGACTGAAGAATCTGCTGAAGAATTCATTCCTGTTCATGAAGAACGTCGAGCTGATGCACCTGAAGAGCAAGATGAGGAAAATGGTCCTGAAGAAAATGCTAATCAAAATCCTCAGCGACAACCAACTCATCCACGCGTTGCAAAAGAAGTGCAAGTGGAGAAGATCATCGATGACATTAGCGCACCAGGTCCTCTCACACGCTCAAAAGCATCACATTTATCTAACTTTTGTGGGCACTATGCTTTTTTCTCTATCACAGAGCCCACTAAGGTAGATGAATCATTTCTGGAGCCGGAGTGGATTCAGGCTATGCAAGAAGAATTACATCAGTTCGAGCTGAACAATGTCTGGGAATTGGTCAATCGCCCAGATCCTCGCAAGCATAATATCATTGGCACAAAGTGGATCTACCGCAACAAGCAAGATGAAAATGGCCTTGTGGTAAGGAATACGGCACGATTAGTAGCTCAAGGCTACACACAGGTTGAAGGAATTGATTTCGATGAAACTTTTGCACCTGTTGCTAGACTTGAGGCTATTCGCATATTACTTGCTTACGCTAACCATCATGATATCATCTTATATCAAATGGATGTGAAAAGTGCATTCCTCAATGGTAAGCTTGAGGAAGAAGTATATGTTGCTCAACCCCCAGGTTTTGAAGATCCAAAGAATCCTGACAAAGTCTTCAGACTCAATAAGGCCCTCTATGGCCTCAAGCAAGCCCCTCGGGCGTGGTATGATACATTGAAGGAATTCTTCATGAAGAATGGCTTCACATCCGGTTCACTCGACCCTACTCTTTTTACTAAATCATATGATGGTGAACTGTTTGTGTGCCAAATATATGTTGATGATATTATCTTTGGCTGTACTAACCAATGTTATAGTGATGAATTTGCCTATATGATGAGTGAAGAATATCAAATGTCTATGATGGGAGAGTTGAAATTCTTCTTAGGTCTTCAAATTCGTCAGCAGCGCAATGGCATATTCATATCTCAGGAGAAATACCTCAAAGATGTACTGAGGAAATTCGGCATGCAAGATTGCAAAGGCGTCAAAATTCCTATGCCCACAAATGGCCATCTATGCACTGATGAAAATGGTATTGACTTCGATCACAAGGTATACCCCTCCATGATTGGTTCCTTATTGTACTTATGTGCATCTAGGCCAGATATAATGCTTAGTGTTTGCATGTGTGCCCGATTTCAAGCTGCACCGAAGGAATCACACCATAAGGCTGTGAAGCATATTCTTTGATATCTAGCTCACACACCAACACTAGGATTATGGTACCCCAAGGGCTCTGCTTCTGATCTCATTGGATATTCTGACTCTGACTATGCTGGTGATCGTGTGGACCGCAAGTCAACATCTGGCACTTGTCATTTCCTCGGACGATCTTTGGTCTGTTGGTCCTCGAAAAAATAGAACTGCGTATCACTGTCTACTGCTGAAGCTGAATACATTGCTGCTGGCTCATGCTGTGCTCAACTGCTTTGGATGAAGCAAACCCTCAAGGACTATGGTGTCAACGTGAAGAATGTGCCTCTCCTCTGCGCAATGAGAGTGCCATCAAGATTGCTCACAACCCAGTTCAGCACTCGAAGACTAAGCACATCCAGATTCGTCATCATTTTCTTCGTGATCATGTGTTGAAGGGCGACATCTCCATCGAGCATGTGAAGACTGAAGAACAGCTAGCTGATATATCTTCACTAAGCCCTCGGACGAGAAGAGATTTAGCAAGTTGCCGTGTGAGCTAAATATCTTAGAATCTTTGAATGTTCTTTGAAAAGGACACACATCCTAACCCTTATGCAGAATTGATGACTTAGATGTGCAACACATGAAGAAACATTTTTCTTCAATCAATGAAGAATAACACTCTAAGTATGAAGAAATTAATGAAGAATTTGATTCTCAGAACCCTACGACAATTGTACGCGGTGTCTGAAACCATCATTCTTATACGGTGGGTCACGCCACCACAAAAGTTGAAAATCTTCAATTTGAGTTTTTCCTCATTTTTTAAAATTCTCCAGTCTTTCAAATTCTTCAACTTTGCAAAATCTTCACTGTTTCTGTCGTTTTTCTTCATTGGCTATATATATATATATATATATATATATATATATATATATATGTGTGTGTGTGTGTGTGTGTGTGTGTGTGTGTGTGTGTGTGTGTGTGTGTGTGTGTGTGTGTGTGGTTTATGTCCTCTACAACATTCACTTATTGCTATTTCTTCAAGTTGTGATTTCTGCTAAGTGAATGTGATCGGACCCTTCCCCCTCTATGCTACACTCAACCCAATCTATTCACAAATTCTTCATGTGCGTTCTGATTGAAACTCGTTCAAAGTCTTCACTGTGTCCTTGTCAGCTGAAGAAATTGCGAACGAAACTTTAAAACAAATCTTATCCAGATTTTCGGTTTTACCGCTCAAACCGTTCCGCATCCCACGATGCATTATTTTATTCACCCACGATCTTACACGATCTCATCTGCACAGTACGTGGGTGACACATGTCGCGTGAAGAAGAAAGGGCAGGGGCATGTTCGTCCCAAAATCTTCGGGCGAACAGTTTTTACCGTGGCTATAAATACCCCTCTCCCCTTCCTTACTTCATTTACTCCGCTCGGTCGCTGTCTCTCGCTCGAGCT
>NC_057798.1:138659194-138677178 GCF_018294505.1 Triticum aestivum | reverse complement strand
TCTCTCACACACACCCACGTAGGTGGGGGACGTGCGCGAAGAGAAGAGGTGCATGCACGGTGCAGTACTCCCGTCTCTTTCCAAACCACGCCCGCACGGGTACACGGTGGAGCTCATTGCTATACGAAAAGGCAGCCCATGTGGTAATTCGGCACGTGTACTGGTTGTCCACTTGGTGGAGGGAGGATCGTCTACCATGGGCGAACAAACAAACTGCGACTTGACGCGTTATGTTAAATTAAAAAAAGAGGCAAACCATGTGGGGCCTAGCTTAGAGGCAAGGCTCTATACACTGGAGTAATTTTGATGTGTCCCCTCAACTTGCAGAACGAGTAGAAGCTTGCTTAGTACGCCGTCTCCCCCGCCCACGGGCGCGGTGGCTCGCAGGATGAGGTAAAGCTTGCTCAGCCTTATGCCCGCTACCTCGCCCATGCGCACAATGGCTCGTAGGACGAGGAGAAAAAATTACTACTCCCTCCATTTACTCCTCGTCCCTACTAATACCTTGGTTATAGAGATTATATCATATTGTTTGGAATATATATGTCCTTTAGTAGATTTCAATATGAACTACTAGTACATACTCCAAACACTGATGTATATAGATGTATTTTAGAGTGTAGATTCACTCATTTTGCTCCGTATGTAGCACTCTCCCTCACCCCTTGACCCTTGCCCACGTGGTGGACGTGCAGCAATTCATTCGATCTCATATAGCCAGAACGATATATACTGCACTACCATTGTTGCTCGACTTCCCGAAGAGGGGAAGAGCCAATCACAAGGTTAATATTTTGGAGATGCCAAGCGCAAGGTTATAGGAGAACGAGTAGTAGGTGCCACGTCATTTATAAATAAAGTTTTTTTTCTTTAGTGGCACGTATGCAATATGATAGGTTCATATGGAGAGAAAAGGAAACTGCTCCACTATATACATAGTTAGGACGGGCTAGCCTACACGGTTGCTTGCTGGGGTTGCTCTCTTCACACTCTCTCGCACAAAACGACTGTGGCCACATCTCTAAGATCCCGACGGATCACGTCCGCTAGGGGAAGGGGTGGATGCTTAGTGTAGATGCGGTCGCCGCCGCCAACGGCGAAAACCCACTGTCGGCACATCCCGATCAGGGGTCCCCGCCGTTCTCTCTCACAAAGCCGGTGAGGTTGCCTTCGTCCCTTGCTCATTGTCGCGACGTGGGAAGTTGCCGCCTCCTGCCGCCCTCCTCAAGGTTGAGCTGCGTCCCTCAGGTACAACTCCCTTTACAGCCGGCTTGCACCACTGCTCCGACTGCCCACATCACTCCCTGTGGATATTTCTCTACTTCTTTGCCCCGCACATACCTCTACTTGCTTCTACGTACTGTATTTGTGAATCAACTAGTCCCAGTAATCTTATTCTAATCACGCTTCTTCAATTTCTTTGCCACAGGGATGCTCATCTCGATTTTGGTGAAACTGCACAACATGATCGGATGGTCATAGGGTTGCAAACTTCATTTCTTGGGTAGCTCCACATTGCCAGCAAATTTAAGCCTGGTTAGGGTTTACGGTTCATGGGCTCGGGACTGCATGGATCGTTTTTTTTTCTTTAGCTATTTCTGTTCCAAAATAAGTGTCAAATTTAGTACTAGTACAACTTTGTACTAAAGTTTCCATAAAGTTGAGATACTTATTTTGGAACGGAGGGAGTACATATTGGCTATGATTTGTCAATCATAGAGATGCAATAGTATGCATGTTAGTCTCCTTTGTATTTGAAGAAATGTTGCAACGGGCAACCTTGGAAGGAAGATACATGTAACAGAAGCTGGAAGCTTCATAGCATTGTACAAATTTATCTTGCTGATAAATTACAGTATGTACTATACTAGTACTTCCTCCGTTCCTAAATATAAATCTTTGTAGAGATTTCACCATGAACCACATGTGGATGTATATAGATGCATTTTAAGTGTAGATTCATTCATTTTGTTCCATATGTAGTTCACCTAGTGGAATCTCTACAAAGACTTATCTACTAGTAATAGCTAGCCCCCACTACTAGGAATTCTCTATCCTCTCCTTGAGCCACATCATCAAAATTAATGTAGCCGTTAGATGAACTAAATCAGTCCATAATAGCCGTTTGATCTAGACGTTGAGAGGTTCCGCACTAAGCCACATGCAAGAATGCAGAAATACCGTGGCATGCATGTGAGTGGGTTTTAAATCACATCAACATGTCTGCATGCAAGCATGCACCGGTAGCATGCATGTAAGTGAGCTTTTAAGTCCCATTAACATGTCAAAAAGAAATATATAATCCCATTATGCAGTAGGAGTTGGTTGATCTTTTTTCCTTACGTGGGATGATCCAAATGATGATGGGAGTTTATTTAGTTTGGCTACCACATTTGTCATGCGGTTATAGAGTTTTTTTAGTTCTATGAAATCGATAATTTTGCGCAGAGAGATATACGGCTCTTCCGCGGCAACGCGCGGGGACTCATCTACTAATATTTAGGAACAGAGGGAGTACTATGTGTTGGGTTTCGTAGTAATTTCAAAAAATTTCCTACGCACACGCAAGATCATGGTGATGATATAGCAACGAGGGGAGAGTGTTGTCTACGTACCCTCGTAGACCGAAGCGGAAGCGTTGAGGCAGCGTAGAGGAAGTAGTCGTACGTCCTACGAGTTCAACCGATCCAAGCACCATTACTCCGGCACCTCCGAGTTCTTGACACGCGTACAGCTCGATGACGCACCCTCGATCTCCGATCCAGCAGAGGCGCCGAGGGGGAGTTCTGTCAGCACGATGGCATGGTGACGATCTTGATGTTCTCCTGTCGCAGGGCTTCGCCTAAGCACCGCTACAATATGATCGAGGTGGAATATGGTGGAGGGGGGCACCGCACACGGCTAAGGAACGATCAATGATCAACTTGTGTGTTCTAGGGTGCCCCCCTACCCCCGTATATAAAGGAGGGAGGGAGGAGGTGGCCGGCCCTAAGGGGGGCGCGCCATGAGGAGGGGAAAACCTACTCCAAGTAGGTTTCCCTCTTTTTTCCTTATCTTATTTGGAGGGGGAAGGAAAGAGTACTAGTATTAGGAAGTAGTACTAGTAGTAGTAATACGAAGAGAGGGAAGGAGAAAGGAAAGGGGGGGCCGGCCCCCCTCCCCAATTCGGATTGGGATTGCGGGGGCGCGCCCCCCTCCCTTGCTCCTTCTCCCTTCCTCCTACATGGGCCCAATAAGGCCCATATACCTCCCGGGGGGTTCCGGTAACCTCCCGGAGCTCCAAACTTCTCCAGAACCTTTCCGGTGTCCAAATATATCCGTCCAATATATCAATCTTTATGTCTAGACCATTTAGAGACTCCTCGTCATGTCCGTGATCATATCCGGGACTCCGAACAAACTTCGGTACATCAAAATACATAAACTCATAATATAATTGTCATCGAAACCTTAAGCGTGCGGACCCTACGGTTCGAGAACGATGTAGACATGACCGAGACACATCTCTGGTCAATAACCAATAGCGGGACCTGGATGCCCATATTGGTTCCTGCATATTCTACGAAGATCTTTATCGGTCAAACCGCATAACAACATACGTTGTTCCCTTTGTCATCGGTATGTTACTTGTCCGAGATTCGATCGTCAGTGTCCAATACCTAGTTCAATCTCGTTACCGACAAGTCTCTTTACTCGTTCTGTAATACTTCATCTTATAACTAACTCATTAGTTACGTGCTTGCAAGGCTTAGGTTATGAGCATTACCGAGAGGGCCCAGAGATACCTCTCCAACAATCGGAGTGACAAAACCTAATCTCGAATTATGCTAACTCAACATGTACCTTCGGAGACACCTGTAGTACTCCTTTATAATCACCCAGTTACGTTGTGACGTTTGGTAGTACCCAAAGTGTTCCTCCGGTAAACGGGAGTTACACAATTCTCATAGTTACAGGAACATGTATAAGTCATGAAGGAAGCAATAGCAGAATACTAAACGATCAAGTGCTAAGCTAACGGGATGGGTCATGTCAATCACCTCATTCTCCTAATGATGTGATCCCATTAATCAAATGACAACACATGTCTATGGTTAGGAAACATAACCATCTTTGATTAATGAGCTAGTCAAGTAGAGGCATACTAGTGACTATATGTTTGTCTATGTATTCACACATGTATCATGTTACCGGTTAATACAATTCTAGCATGAATAATAAACATTTATCATGATATGAGGAAATAAATAATAACTTTATTATTGCCTCTAGGGCATATTTCCTTCAGTCTCCCACTTGCACTAGAGTCAATAATCTAGATTACATAGTAATGATTCTAACACCCATGGAGTCTTGGTGCTGATCATGTTTTGCTCGTGAGAGAGGATTAGTCAATGGTTCTGCAACATTCAGATCCGTATGTATCTTGCAAATCTCTATGTCTCCCACTTGGACTTGGTCCCGAATGGACTTGAAGCGTCTCTTGATGTGCTTGGTCCTCTTGTGAAATCTGGATTCCTTTGCCAAGGCAATTGCACCAGTATTGTCACAGAAGATCTTCATTGGTCCCGATGCACTAGGTATGACACCTAGATCGGAAATGAACTCCTTCATCCAGACTCCTTCATTCGCTGCTTCAGAAGCAGCTATGTACTCCGCTTCACATGTAGATCCCGCTACGACGCTATGTTTTGAACTGCACCAACTTACAGCTCCACCGTTTAATATAAACACGTATCCGGTCTGCGATTTAGAATTGTCCGGATCAGTGTCAAAGCTTGCATCGACGTAACCATTTACGACTAGCTCTTTGTCACCTCCATATACGAGAAACATATCCTTAGTCCTTTTCAGGTATTTCAGGATGTTCTTGACCGCTGTCCAGTGATCCACTCCTGGATTACTTTGGTACCTACCTGCCAAGCTTATTGCTAAGCATACGTCAGGTCTTGTACACAGCATTGCATACATGATAGAGCCTATGGCTGAAGCATAGGGAACATCTTCCATTTTCTCTCTATCTTCTGCTGTGGTCGGGCATTGAGTTTGACTCAACTTCACACCTTGTAGCACAGGCAAGAATCCTTTCTTTGCCTGATCCATTTTGAACTTTTTCAAAATTTTGTCAAGGTATGTGCTTTGTGAAAGTCCTATTAAGCGTCTTGATCTATCTCTATAGATCTTGATGCCCAATATGTAAGCAGCTTCACCGAGGTGTTTCATTGAAAAACTTTTATTCAAGTATCCCTTTATGCTATCCAGAAATTCTATATCATTTCCAATTAATAATATGTCATCAACATATAAAACTAGAAATGCTACAGAGCTCCCACTCACTTTCTTGTAAATACAGGCTTCTCCAAAAGTCTGTATAAAACCATATGCTTTGATCACACTTTCAAAGCGTTTATTTCAACTCCGAGATGCTTGCACCAGTCCATAAATGGAACGCTGGAGCTTGCACACTTTGTCAGCACCTTTTGGATCAACAAAACCTTCAGGCTGCATCTTATACAACTCTTCTTCTAGAAATCCATTCAAGAATGCAGTTTTGACATCCATTTGCCAAATTTCATAATCATGAAATGCAGCAATAGCCAACATGATTCGGACAGACTTAAGCATCGCTACGGGTGAGAAAGTCTGATCGTAGTCAACCCCTTGAACTTGTCGATAACCTTTTGCAACAAGTCGAGCTTTGTAGACAGTAACATTACCATCAGCGCCAGTCTTCTTCTTAAAGATCCATTTATTCTCAATGGCTTGCCGATCATCGGGCAAGTCAACCAAAGTCCATACTTTGTTTTCATACATGGATCCTATCTCAGATTTCATGGCCTCTAGCCATTTTGCGGAATCTGGGCTCATCATCGCTTCCTCATAGTTCGTAGGATCATCATGGTCAAGTAACATGATTTCCAGAATAGGATTTCCGTACCACTCTGGTGCGGATCTTACTCTGGTAGACCTACGAGGTTCAGTAGAAACTTGATCTGAAGTTTTATGATCAATATCATTAGGTTCCTCACTAATTGGTGTAGTTGTCACAGGAACTGGTTCTTGTGATGAACTACTTTCCAACAAGGGAGTAGATACAGTTATCTCATCAAGTTCTACTTTCCTCCCACTCACTTCTTTCGAGATAAACTCCTTCTCTAGAAAGGATCCGAATTTAGCAACGAAAATATTGCCTTCAGATCTGTGATAGAAGGTGTACCCAATAGTCTCCTTTGGGTATCCTATGAAGACACATTTCTCCGATTTGGGTTCGAGCTTATCTGGTTGAAGTTTCTTCACATAAGCATTGCAGCCCCAAACTTTGAGAAACGACAACTTTGGTTTCTTGCCAAACCACAGTTCATAAGGCGTCGTCTCAACGGATTTTGATAGTGCCCTATTTAACGTGAATGCGGCCGTCTCTAAAGCATAACCCCAAAACGATAGCGGTAAATCGGTAAGAGACATCATAGATTGCACCATATCAAGTAAAGTACGATTACGACGTTCGAACACACCATTTCGCTGTGGTCTTCCAGGTGGCGTGAGTTGCGAAACTATTCCACATTGTTTCAAATGTAAACCAAACTCGTAACTCAAATATTCTCCTCCACGATCAGATCGTAGAAATTTTATTTTCTTGTTACGATGATTTTCCACTTCACTCTGAAATTCTTTGAACTTTTCAAATGTTTCAGACTTGTGCTTCATCAAGTAGATATACCCATATCTGCTCAAATCATCTATGAAGGTGAGAAAATAACGATATCCTCCACGAGCCTCAACATTCATTGGGCCACATACATCTGTATGTATGATTTCCAACAAATCTGTTGCTCTCTCCATAGATCCGGAGAACGGTGTTTTGGTCATCTTGCCCATGAGGCACGGTTCGCAAGTACCAAGTGATTCATAATCAAGTGATTCCAGAAGTCCATCAGTATGGAGTTTCTTCATGCGTTTTACACCGATATGACCTAAACGGCAGTGCCACAAATATGTTGCACTATCATTATCAACTCTGCATCTTTTGACATCAACATTATGAATATGTGTATCACTACTATCGAGATTTAATAAAAATAGACCACTCTTCAAGGGTGCATGACCATAAAAGATATTACTCATATAAATAGAACAACCATTATTCTCTGATTTAAATGAATAACCGTCTCGCATCAAACAAGATCCAGATATAATGTTCATGCTCAACGCAGGCACCAAATAACAATTACTCAGGTCTAATACTAATCCCCATGGTAGATGTAGAGGTAGCGTGCCGACCGCGATCACATCGACTTTGGAACCATTTCCCACGCGCATCGTCACCTCGTCCTTAGCTAATCTTCGCTTAATCCGTAGTCCCTGTTTCGAGTTGCAAATGTTAGCAACAGAACCAGTATCAAATACCCAGGTGCTACTGCGAGCATTAGTAAGGTACACATCAATAACATGCATATCACATATACCTTTGTTCACTTTGCCATCCTTCTTATCCGCCAAATACTTGGGGCAGTTCCGCTTCCAGTGTCCAGTCTGCTTGCAGTAGAAGCACTCAGTTTCAGGCTTAGGTCCAGACTTGGGTTTCTTCTCTTGAGCAGCAACTTGCTTGCCGTTCTTTTTGAAGTTCCCCTTCTTCTTCCCTTTGCCCCTTTTCTTGAAACCAGTGGTCTTGTTGACCATCAACACTTGATGCTCCTTCTTGATTTCTACCTCCGCGGCTTTCAGCATTGCGAAGAGCTCGGGAATAGTCTTGTTCATCCCTTGCATATTATAGTTCATCACGAAGCTCTTGTAGCTTGGTGGCAGTGATTGGAGAATTCTGTCAATGACGCAATCATCCGGAAGATTAACTCCCAATTGAATCAAGTGATTATTATACCCAGACATTTTGAGTATATGCTCACTGACAGAACTGTTCTCCTCCATCTTGCAGCTATAGAACTTATTGGAGATTTCATATCTCTCAATTCGGGCATTTGCTTGAAATATCAACTTCAACTCCTGGAACATCTCATATGCTCCACGACGTTCAAAACGTCGTTGAAGCCCCGATTCTAAGCCGTAAAGCATGGCACACTGAACTATCGAGTAGTCATCAGCTTTGCTCTGCCAGACGTTCATAACATCTGGTGTTGCTCCAGCAGCAGGCCTGGCACCCAGCAGTGCTTCCAGGACGTAATTCTTCTGTGCCGCAATGAGGATAATCCTCAAGTTACGGACCCAGTCCGTGTAATTGCTACCATCATCTTTCAACTTTGCTTTCTCAAGGAACGCATTAAAATTCAACGGAACAACAGCACGAGCCATCTATCTACAATCAACATAAACAAGCAAGATACTATCAGGGACTAAGTTCATGATAAATTTAAGTTCAATTAATCATATTACTAAAGAACTCCCACTTAGATAGACATCCCTCTAATCCTCTAAGTGATTACGTGATCCAAATCAACTAAACCATGTCCGATCATCACGTGAGATGGAGTAGTTTTCAATGGTGAACATCGTTATGTTGATCATATCTACTATATGATTCACGCTCGATCTTTCGGTCTTCCGTGTTCCGAGGCCATATCTGCATATGCTAGGCTCGTCAAGTTTAACCTGAGTATTCTGCGTGCGCAACTGTTTTGCACCCGTTGTATTTGAACGTAGAACCTATCACACCCGATCATCACGTGGTGTCTCAGCACGAAGAACTTTCGCAACGGTGCATACTCAGGGAGAACACTTCTTGATAATTTAGTGAGAGATCATCTTATAATGCTACCTTCAATCAAAGCAAGATAAGATGCATAAAAAGATAAACATCACATGCAATCAGTATAAGTGATATGATATGGCCATCATCATCTTGTGCCTGTGATCTCCATCTCCGAAGCACCGTCATGATTACCATCGTCACCGGCGCGACACCTTGATCTCCATCGTAGCATTGTTGTCGTCTCGCCAATCTTATGCTTCCACGACTATCACTACCGTTTAGTAATAAAGTAAAGCATTACATCGCGATTGCATTGCATACAATAAAGCGACAACCATATGGCTCCTGCCAGTTGCCGATAACTCGGTTACAAAACATGATCATCTCATACAATAAAATTCAGCATCATGCCTTGACCATATCACATCACAACATGCCCTGCAAAAACAAGTTAGACGTCCTCTACATTGTTGTTGCATGTTTTACGTGGCTGCTACGGGCTTAAGTAAGAACCAATCTCACCTACGCATCAAAACCACAACGATAGTTTGTCAAATAGGCTCCGTTTTAACCTTCGCAAGGACCGGGCGTAGCCATACTTGGTTCAACTAAAGTTGGAGAGACAGTCGCCCGCAAGCCATCTCTGTGCAAAGCACGTCGAGGGAACCGGTCTCGCGTAAGCGTACGCGTAAGGTTGGTCCGGGTCGTCTCGTCCAACAATACCGCCGAACCAAAGTATGACATGCTGGTAGGCAGTATGACTTGTATCGTCCACAACTCACTTGTGTTCTACTCGTGCATATAACATCAACATAAATAACCTGGCTCTGATACCACTGTTGGGTTTCGTAGTAATTTCAAAAAAATTCCTACGCACACGCAAGATCTTGGTGATGATATAGCAATGAGGGGAGAGTGTTGTCTACGTACCCTCGTAGACCGAAGCGGAAGCGTTGATGCAGCATAGAGGAAGTAGTCATACGTCCTCCGAGTTCAACCGATCCAAGCACCGTTACTCCGGCACCTCCGAGTTCTTGACACGCGTACAGCTCGATGACGCACCCTCGATCTCCGATCCAGCAGAGGCGCCGAGGGGGAGTTCCGTCAGCACAACGGCGTGGTGACGATCTTGATGTTCTCCTGTCGCAGGGCTTCGCCTAAGCACCGCTACAATATGATCGAGGTGGAATATGGTGGAGGGGGGCACCGCACACGGCTAAGGAACGATCAATGATCAACTTGTGTGTTCTAGGGTGCCCCCTACCCCCGTATATAAAGGAGGGAGGGAGGAGGTGGCCGGCCCTAAGGGGATCGCGCCATGAGGAGGGGAAAACCTACTCCAAGTGGGTTTCCCTCTCTTTTCCTTATCTTATTTGGAGGGGGAAGGAAAGAGTACTAGTATTAGGAAGTAGTACTAGTAGTAGTAATAGGAAGAGAGGGAAGGAGAAAGGAAAGGGGGGCCGGCCCCCCTCCCCAATTCGGATTGGGCTTGGGGGGGCGCGCCCCCCTCCCTTGCTCCTTCTCCCTTCCTCCTACATGGGCCCAATAAGGCCCATATACCTCCCGGGGGGTTCCGATAACCTCCCGGAGCTCCAAACTTCTCCGGAACCTTTCCGGTGTCCAAATATATCCGTCCAATATATCAATCTTTATGTCTCGACCATTTCGAGACTCCTCGTCATGTCCGTGATCATATCCGGGACTCCGAACAAACTTCGGTCCATCAAAATACATAAACTCATAATATAATTGTCATCGAAACCTTAAGCGTGCGGACCCTACGGTTCGAGAACGATGTAGACATGACCGAGACACATCTCTGGTCAATAACCAATAGCGGGACCTGGATGCCCATATTGGTTCCTACATAATCTACGAAGATCTTTATCGGTCAAACCGCATAACAACATACGTTGTTCCCTTTGTCATCGGTATGTTACTTGTCCGATATTCGATCGTCGGTATCCAATACCTAGTTCAATCTCGTTACCAACAAGTCTCTTTACTCGTTCTGTAATACTTCATCTTATAACTAACTCATTAGTTACGTGCTTGCAAGGCTTAGGTGATGAGCATTACCGAGAGGGCCCAGAGATACCTCTCCAACAATCGGAGTGACAAAACCTAATCTCGAATTATGCTAACTCAACATGTACCTTCGGAGACACCTGTAGTACTCCTTTATAATCACCCAGTTACGTTGTGACGTTTGGTAGTACCCAAAGTGTTCCTCCGGTAAACGGGAGTTACACAATTCTCATAGTTACAGGAACATGTATAAGTCATGAAGGAAGCAATAGCAGAATACTAAACGATCAAGTGCTAAGCTAACGGGATGGGTCATGTCAATCACCTCATTCTCCTAATGATGTGATCCCATTAATCAAATGACAACACATGTCTATGGTTAGGAAACATAACCATCTTTGATTAATGAGCTAGTCAAGTAGAGGCATACTAGTGACTATATGTTTGTCTATGTATTCACACATGTATCATGTTTCCGGTTAATACAATTCTAGCATGAATAATAAACATTTATCATGATATGAGGAAATAAATAATAACTTTATTATTGCCTCTAGGGCATATTTCCTTCACTATGTAAAGAGATAGGTGTCGCACGGTGTCCAGAAAATATGGTGATAGTGTGAGTTGGGCCATGTAATCACTGAGCCTACGTGTTTTCACTGCTCTTGCACTCCTCTGCTGTAAGAATGGAGAAAATTGTAATCTAGTAGTACCTCCTTTCGCTGGAAGTGTGGGACATCCAGCATTCCTAACACCTCAGTAATAAAGACCAATGAGCCATCAAATCACATAGACCCAACAGTAAGTTGGATGGACGAAGCAACCATCACTCTTGCGCCAGTGAGAGGTCGCGTACGCTCTGCCCGGGCATGAATGCGGCACTGATTCTTTGGAGCGGCGCTGACCATTTTGGGCGGGAATCACGCGCGGGCGATGGAGGGGCTTTGGGTGGGCCAGGCTGGTCAGGAGCGGGCGTGGCAGCTGTCCGCATGTCCCACCGGACACGCCCGCAAACGAGAGGATGCACCGACTCTCGCAGCTAAAATCGTACACTACAAACCATCTCTCTGTAGGAGTAGGTCGATCTGTCGCTCTCTCTAACACACACATGCTTTTAACACACACACACACACACGCACACACACGCACATGCACGCACCTTGGTCCCGTTGCACCTTCTAACGTGACTGATTACACCTAGACGGAGGGAGTAGTAAGTATACGAGATACGGTGGCACACTGACTTAAGTCGAATACAAGTGCCCAAAATTGTGTGCATGTTATAATAAGGATTCACTTAAAATAGTACGTGAGCGAACAGAGGGATCAATTGGACAGTGTTCCCGAGCAGTAGCTAGATGTGTGAGGTAAGATACACCGCTGACGCTTTTAATTTTTCTTATTAATTTGTTTGTTTCACCCTCTGACTGGTGGGACCCAACGTACTATGTGGAGAGAGGTAAGGTGACTAAGGCTGCATTATTTCTGCACAACTATGGATAGTCTTACCACAAAAGCCACATGACACGATTATGATTGAAATCCCAATGACTCCCACACACACACACAAGACACGACATGCTTGTCACACGAATGCAGGAATGTATAAAAGGTTATTTTCCTCTCGTTAAACATAAGAGGAGGTTGTGTAGCTGGTTAGCCTGTTCGCTCATCAAACTTGAGGTCTCGGGTTCGATAACTAAACTTGAGCATAATTTGTGCCAGGAGGATTCTTTGACTGGCCCAAATGGACGGATACCGAGCTATATGATCTCGTAGTGACCGTAGTGACCCTATAATCACCTCATCACGTATAAGCTGCAGCCTCGGCACTTGTTTTCTAGGGTTTGCACACTTCGCACACTCTCTCTCCAGTATATATATACACACTGGAGCCTCAGCGCTTGTAGTTGCTCTCTTCAAACTCTCTCGCCCTCTCCAGATCTAAACAAGACTTCGTTGGCCTCTCTCTCCCCTCACTGTTGCTCAAAGAGCCGACAGGATCCGTCCGCCGGGAAGGGAAGGAGGCTTAACACTGTCGCCGTTGGCGAGGGAGGGAATCCACTACCGGCGCAGCTGTTCACTTTCACCCAGCGGCGCCGCGGGAGGGCCTCCAACCACTTCTTCTTCGCCGCCGCCCGTCGCCCACCGAACCATGCCCCAAGAACCTTAAGGTATAATTTACTTACTCCACATGCATTGCTCTAGCTGCATGTATACCATGTATGTAGGATGTGGTTCAAAGAGGAAAGGAGTGGGGGAAAGTAGTGGGAAAAGTTGTATATAGCATGAATCTAAGACGTGGTTCAAAGAGGAAATGAAGGGGGAAAGTTGTATAGCATGAATCTAGGACATGGTTCAAAGAGGAAAGGAATGGGGGAAAGTAGTGGGGAAAGTTGTATCGCATAAATCTAGGACGTCGTTCAAAGAGGAAAGGAAGGGGCGAAAGTACTAGTGGAGGTTGGCTATCCAGCACCTACATTGGTCGAAAAGGGAAAACAATGACAAACGCAGTACGCACATCTATAACGAACTGATCTTTTGTTTTGGGGGACAAGGCTATAGAGTTTGAGCAGGACTAGATTTGCTGCACTCACATAGGGAAAGGTGTCTAAAGATAAAAAAACTGGGACCAACACAAATATGCTCCTTGGTTGTTTGTTCTTTGTTGCAATAGACTGTGCATGACCATAGTACATCGGTAGATGCACAAGGTGCTGGTGCGTCCACTGTCCCGTGCAACTCATTAGCTATTGTTAATCTAAGGCCCTGTTTGGTTGAAAACTCCCTAGTCCCTACCTGCTTGGTTCCAGGGACTAAACATGGACTAGAGGTTATTAAATGACATGCTAAAAGACCATGTTGCCCCTAGTAATGAACTAATAGAGACAAGGTGTGATGCGTGGCAGGGGAAACTATTGGAAAAAGTCCCAAAAAGACTCCCTCGGGGTCTTCTTTTTTTAGTCCCAAATGCCCACTTTTAGTCCCTAAAAGTCCCTCCTGTTCGGTTTAGATGGGACTGACACGGAGTTTTTTTAGTCCCTACACCAAAATGTCCCTGTAGACAAACACCCTATAATAATGCCGCTGGAAAATTGATGCAATGCCACAGTTAAATGCAAATTATATGTTCAACAAATTTTATTGTTAATATAATCTCTATGTTAATATTAATCAATGCCACCATTTGAGAAATGCTAATGTCGCTTTCTTTCCCATTTAGATAAGGTAGATGCTTCTTTTTGTTGGCTTATGTGTCATCCACCGTTATTGACCACTAATTGTTTCCTTTGCACCTCTGTGTAAACAGGGTTATCTACTTCACCTTGTTGCCATTGTGACCATTTGTTGCACTGCACAAAACACTTTTGTTTTAAGAGTGTTTTGTGCAGTTCAACCAAAATGTCACACCGACAACGTTGCTTGATTGCTTGATCTTAGTGGAACTACACAAGAGGAGATCTTACTTCCCATCCGTGTTGGAAATTTGGTTCAGATCATCTTCTGGTGAGTTGTTTGAATTCCGCATCATGAGAGGTCAGTACTAGCCTTATTTCACATGATTCTGCAGTGTGCTTTCATATGTTGTGCTACTTTTATGATAATGTTGCTTGATTTTAGTGAACTGCACAAATGGAGACAAGACTTCCAATCTGTATGTGCACCGTAATATCCCATTGAGGTAAGATAAGGATATTTCACAACTGTTGGCCTGTATTTTGCCGGTTTCATCAAAAAATTAATGTCATTGTTTAGTGCTATACTTGTGCTCCCTAACTGACATGCCAAATCTTACATTGCAGGCGAAGCTTGTCTGTTATTGAACCAAGTGATGAAGGGGAAGAAC
This sequence comes from Triticum aestivum, assembly GCF_018294505.1. NCBI lineage: Eukaryota > Viridiplantae > Streptophyta > Magnoliopsida > Poales > Poaceae > Triticum > Triticum aestivum. The sequence continues at coordinate 138,662,596 of NC_057798.1, read as the reverse complement.
AAGCGGAAAAACAAAAATCAACTCCCAGTGCTGTAATGAAGCACTGGAACTGTGATGACACAAGTAATGATATAGTTTTGCATCTTAATTTATTGCTATGGCTGGAACGAGCAATTGTTTTGCCACTGATTTGATGACACTCTTAATGTAATACGTAATTATCTCTACTTGTGCAAATAGGGATCTTCTTTGAAGATACCATATATTTTAGTGGAAGTGCACAAAAAGATGTTCGGAACATTAAACTAATCGAGGAGTATATAGTAAGCATGGCCACCACAGTAGATAGCAAAAGATGGTTCCAGAGAAGTGCTTGATCTATATGCTTTACACAATAAGCCTCCTGACAATGGTTGGTACTCGCCCACTAATTCATCCATACGATTGAGCTTTGTCATCTCTATTGGTGTTGTGCTACTTCTTAGATACTATCATGAAAAAGTCGTATTGTCCTTGAGAAGTGCTTCATCTGTGTTGTTTTAAATATTTCCTTTCCTTTTTTGAGCAAATAGGGATGCTAGAATTTAGTTGTCCTCTTGTCTTTGCACAACAGGATCATCTTCCTCTGAAGAAGAATATGGAGTACGTGAAGTGACTAGTTCCGATTATGCCAGGATGAAGAAGCCTGTCTATCTTCTCATCAGAAGGAGTAGTTGAAGGACGGTTACATTACTCCCCACAAGACCAAACTAACTTTAGCTCGGAAGGATGACAAATCTCCATTTTTTTGCTGTGATGCGCGAGTACAATGTTGTTCTAGGATTCTCATCAGAAGGAGAACTTCAAGGATGGTTACATTACTCCCCACAAGACCAAACTAACTTCAGCTCAGAAGGACTAACAAATCTCCAATTTTTTGCTGTGATGCGCAAGTACAATGTTGTTCTAGGATTCTTTCTGGTGAGTTCCATTTTTCTAAAAGTGTGTTCTACATGGTGTTGGGGAACGTTGCAGAAAATAAAAAAAAATTACGCTTCACCAAGATCAATCTACGGAGTTCATCTAGCAACGAGAGAGAGGAGTGCATCTACATACCCTTGTAGGTCGTGAGCGGAAGCGTTCAAGAGAACGGGGTTGAGGGAGTCGTACTCGTCATGATCCAAATCACCGATAATCCTAGTGCTGAATGGACAGCACCTCCGCGTTCAACACACGTACAGTTGGGAAGACGTCTCCTCCTTCTTGATCCAGCAAGGGGGAAGGAGAGGTTGATGAAGATCCAGCAGCACGACGGCGTCGTGGTGGATGATGCAGTGATCTCGGTAGGGCTTCGCCAAGCTCTACGAGAGGGAGAGGTGTAGCAGAGGGAGAGGGAGGCGCCAAGAGCATGGGTGCGGCTGCCCTCCCTCCCCCCTCTTTATATAATCCCCCTAGGGGGTGCACCGGCCCTAGGAGATCCAATCTCCAAGGGGGGGCGGCGGCCAGGGGGGAAACTTGCCCCCCATGCCAGGTGGAGGCGCCTGCACCCCTAGCGTTTCCAACCCTAGGCACAGGGGGGCGCACCAGCTCAACAGAGGCTGGTTCCCCTCCCACTTCAGCCCATGGGGCCCTCCGGGATAGGTGGCCCCACCCGGTGGACCCCCGGGACCCTTCCGGTGGTCCCGGTACAATACCGGTGACCCCCAAAACTTTCCCGATGGACGAAACCTGACTTCCTATATATAATTCTTCACCTTCGGACCATTCCAGAACTCCTCATGATGTACGGGATCTCATCCGAGACTCTGAACAACTTTCGGGTTACTGCATACTTATATCTCTACAACCCTAGCATCACCGAACCTTAAGTGTGTAGACCCTACTGGTTCGGGAGACATGCAGACATGACCGAGACGCCTCTCCGGTCAATAACCAACAGCGGGATCTGGATACCCATGTTGACTCCCACATGCTACTCGATGATCTCATCGGATGAACCACGATGTCGAGGATTCAATCAATCCCGTATACAATTCCCTTTGTCAATCGGTACGTTACTTGTCCGAGATTCGATCGTCGGTATCCCAATACCTCGTTTAATCTCGTTATCGGCAAGTCACTTTACTCGTACCGTAATGCATGATCCCGTGACCAGACACATGGTCACATTGAGCTCATTATGATGATGCATTACGAGTGGGCCCAGAGATACCTCTCCGTCATACGGAGTGACAAATCCCAGTCTCGATTCGTGCCAACCCAACAGACACTTTCGGAGATACCCGTAGAGCACCTTTATAGTCACCTAGTTACGTTGTGACATTTGGTACACCCAAAGCACTCCTACAGTATCCGAGAGTTGCACAATCTCATGGTCTAAGGAAATGATACTAGACATTTGGAAAAGCTCTAGCAAAAAGAACTACACGATCTTTGAGCTATGCTTAGGATTGGGTCTTGTCCATCACATCATTCTCCTAATGATGTGATCCCGTTATCGATGACATCCAATGTCCATTGTCGGTGTCATAACCGGCGGATCTCAGGTAGGGGTTCCCGAACTATGCGTCTAGGCGGATGGTAACAGGAGACAAGGGACACGATGTTTTTACCCAGGTTCGGGCCCTCTCGATGGAGGTAAAACCCTACTCCTGCTTGATTGATATTGATGATATGGGTAGTACAAGAGTGGATCTACCACGAGATCAAGGAGGCTAAACCCTAGAAGCTAGCCTATGGTATGATTGTTGTAATGGTTGTTCGTCCTACGGACTAAAGCCCTCCGGTTTATATAGACACCGAAGAGGGCTAGGGTTACACAGAGTCGGTTACAATGGTAGGAGATCTACATATCCGTATCGCCAAGCTTGCCTTCCACGCCAAGGAAAGTCCCATCCGGACACAGGACGAAGTCTTCAATCTTGTATCTTCATAGTCTTGGAGTCCGGCGGACGATGATAGTCCAGCTGTCCGGACACCCCCTAGTCCAGGACTCCCTCAGTAGCCCCTGAACCTGGCTTCAATGACGATGAGTCAGGCGCGCATAATGTTCAGCATTGCAAGGCGGGTTCCTCCTCCGAATAATCCATAGAAGATTGTGAACACCAGGATAGTGTCCGGCTCTGCAAAATAAATTCCACATTCCACCGTAGAGAGAATAATATGTACACAAGTTCAATCGGCTGACGTATTTCGCGGCATGACGTCACGCCACTACAAATTTGGCCCAAAACCCACCAAACTCTGCTCCATGTCCTAGAGCATTCGATCACGATCGCGTGGGCGAAAACCGCACCTCATTTGGACTCTCCTAGCTCCACTTATGCCTATTTATACCCCCTCCATTCGGATCTCCTCTTCCCCCGTTCAAAACCCTAAAAAAAAAGAGATCCATCTTCCCCGCGCCGGGCCGGACGTGTCCGCCCGCGCCGGACGTTGTCCGCCCCGCCGCCGCAGCGAATCCCGCGCCGCCATGTGGGCGCG
>NC_057798.1:138656289-138658501 GCF_018294505.1 Triticum aestivum | reverse complement strand
GCAGCCTCCTCCCCGACCGGCGGCCGCGTCTCCGGCGAGCTCCGTCTCCGGCTGCTACAGTGTCTCCGGTGCCGCCTCGGGAAGCGTGCCGATCCAGATCTGGATCTGGGCATCGGTTGACTTTTTCCCCAAACCCTAGTTCATGATGCATTCTTTGACTGCCCGTAACTTTGCATCCGTAGCCCCGATTTGGGCATATGATATATCGAAATCTTCGCCTCGACATGTACATGATTTCATTCCATTGCATCATTTGCATTTGGGGTCATCTTGATGCCCAAAATGCTGTTAGAAGGAGGCTTCGTGAGTTAAATTGCAGATCCGTTAGTTCATCATGCACTTTTGTCATTTTTGCCATGTTTAATTCGTGCATGATATGCCTGTGACCCTTTGGGATGAATTGTTAAGCATTTTGCCTTCTTTCCAGAGGTGCCACCCATGCATTTTTAGGATGTGTGTGTTGTCTTGTGCAAGCTTGCGAAGAGAGGTACCTGAGATTGCTGATTTCAGATACTTAGTGATTTTCACCAAGTCTGGGATATTTTAGTTCATGATGCTATATGTCCAGCTTGTTTCCTAGTGATCCGTGCCTCTTTTGAGGATGATCAGTAAGGGAGTTTTGATATTTATGTTATGCTCTATCCATCCATGTCTTTGGTTACATATGTGGAGTGCTCTAGGTTGACTCAATCGAGCTCAACTTTTGCTTCGTTGTTAATCTGGGCAGATCGTCAACTTGTTTGCGATTTTGCCGATGCTATCGTTAGTGTTCCATGCATGCTATGCCTTTGTTCTTGCCATGTGTAGCTAGCACATTGTGCCTTCTTGCTGGTCATATGCTTTCCTTGCCATGACTTTCACCGTAGTGAGTGCATCGAGCTCGTTTACATGCCTTCGTGAGTTAAATTTCTGCATACCTCAGGTTTCATTAAGTCTGAAAACTGATTGTGTTCGAGCTATGTTCGTGAGCTCGGTAGAGTATTTTGTGAACCCTTTTGGCCCCAGGTCACTTTGGGTGTTTTGTTAAGCTTGTTGAGTAGCTCCATGCCATGTTATTACTTGTCATATTCAGGTTTTGTATCATGTTGTTTTGCTGCTCCGAAGAGGGCTTCGTGATCTGAAATTTCAGGCTAGTGTTAATTTCACTGTCTGAAATCTGTTTTGCATATTCATTTTTTCCATGCTTGTTTGAACCTCTTAATGGATGAATTTGCCTATGTCTCAGTGCCAGTGTTTTGTTAACCATCTTGTGTACATCACTGCCTTGTATTTTGTTTTCATATTTGGTGGTTGTAGTATGTTCATTTCGTTGCATTTAGATGCCTACTTGCTGTAAATCGCAGACCGGTGTCATATCTTAAAACGCTTGCCATTTCCAAACCGTAGCTCCGATTCCAATGATCTTTATATCGTTTTCAAGCGATTTCATCCCCTCTATCCAGTGGCACACTTGGTTTTCCAGGTTGATGCCAGGTTCATGCATTTCCTGTCATATCTGGCATTTTGCATCCCGCATCGCATCCCGCATAGCATATCGTCATTTCATCATATTGCTTGGTCTTGCCCGTGGTTGATTGTATCCTCGTTGCTTGTTTGTCTTGTTGGGTAGAGCCGGGAGACGAGTTCACTACCGAGGAGCCCGTTGAGTTTGCTTGTGAGGATCCAGCCAACTCTGAGAACTGTGCAGGCAAGATGATCATACCCTCGAAATCACTACTATCTTTGCTATGCTAGTTTGCTCGCTCTTTTGCTTTGCCACTGCTACGATGCCTACCTTTTGCTTGTCAGCCTCCCAATTGCCATGTTGAACCTCTAACCCACCATTGTCCTAGCAAACCGTTGATTGGCTATGTTACCACTTTGCTCAGCCCTTCTTATAGCGTTGTTAGTTGCAGGTGAAGATTGGAGCCGGTCCTTGTTGGAACATTTATTTACTTGTTGGGATATCATTATATTGCTATGTTATCTTAATGCATCTATATACTTGGTAAAGGGTGGAAGGCTCGGCCTCTCTCCTAGTGTTTTGTTCCACTCTTGCCGCCCTAGTTTCCGTCATATCGGTGTTATGTTCCCGGATTGTTGCGTCCCTTACGCGGTTGGGTTATAATGGGAACCCCTTGATATTTCGCCTTGATTAAAGCTGGTCCAGCAATGCCCAACCTTGGTTTTACCATTTGCCACCTAGCCTTTTCTTTCCCTTGGGTTCTGCAGA
>NC_057798.1:138648922-138656068 GCF_018294505.1 Triticum aestivum | reverse complement strand
CCCCCCCCGGGCCAGTGCTCCTCTGAGTGTTGGTCCACCTGTCAGCTACTGGTGGCCACCAGGGGTAACTCTGGGCTGGCCTACCCGTACCTAGGACAATCTGAGTGTGCCCTGAGAAAGAGATATGTGCAGCTCCTATCGGGATTTGTCGGCACATTCGGGCGGTGTTGCTGGTCTTGTTTTAACCTGTCGAAGTATCTTGAGTTACCGAGATACCGAGTCTGATCGGAACGTCTTGGGAGGAGGTCTATTCCTTCGTTGACCGTGAGAGCTTGTCATGGGCTAAGTTGGGACTCCCCTGCAGGGATTGAACTTTCGAAAGCCGTGCCCGTGGTTATGGGCAGATGGGAATTTGTTAATATCCGGTTGTAGATTACTTGAACTAAACATAACTAAAATGAATCAACCGTGTGTGTTACCGTGATGGCCGCTTCTCGGCGGAGTCCGGGAAGTGGACACGGTGTTGGAGTTATGCTTGCGCAGGATGTTCCTTAGTTTCTCGCTCGTGCTTCGCCTTCTCTTCTCGCTCTCTTTTGCGTATAAGTTAGCCACCACATATGCTAGTCGCTTGCTGCAGCTCCACATATATTTGCCTTATCCATTCCTATGAGCTTAAATAGTTTTGATCGCGAGGGTGCGAGATTGCTGAGTCCCTGTGGCTCACCGATACTATAACTCCAGATGCAGGTCCAGGTGATTTCGCTCCAGGTGACGAGTACGAGCTCAAGTGGGAGTTCGACGAGGACTCTCAGCGTTATTATGTTTCCTTTCCCGATGATCAGTAGTGGTGCCTAGTTGGGGATCGATTCAGGGCCTTGTCGCACGTTGGGTTCTTTTCTATTTTGGCGCCGTAGTCGGGCCATGAGTGTTTGTTTGATGGATGTTATTTATGTACTCTGATGTGACGTGGCGAGTGTAAGCCAACTATGTTATCTCCCCCTTTTATTATATATATTACATGGGATGTTGTAATGATTGCCTGACTTGCGACATTGCTTTCAATGCGGTTATGTCTCTAAGTGGTGCCTCGACACGTGGGAGCTATAGCCGCATCGAGGGTGTTACAAGTTGGTAATCAGAGCCTTCCCCGACCTTAGGAGCCCCATTGCTTGATCGTTTTTAGCAGCCGAGTTGTGTCTAGAAAAATGTTTTGAGTCCTTAGGAATTATATATCGGAGAGCTTAGGAATTCTTTTTACTTCCCAGCCTCCTCATCGCTCTGGTAAGGCATCCTGACGTAGAGTTTTGACCCTTCTCTTCTCAAATTTCACAATTTTTTTTAGGATCACACGAGTATTTTGGATTTGTTCCGATGGTTTTGTGACGAGAACATTGTTCTTGGTGCCTCCTGTCTTTAGGGGTTGTGGCAGTGTCCCGGGCAGTTGAGCTCCGAGGTGTTGTCGTCACAATTTTATCGTTGCAATTCTGGTATACTTGAGATATGTTCGCCGACATCGAAAATCTCTTTTATGCAGTTCGTTGGTGAGATAACCTCGACGCCACCCAGTACTGGGGCGGGAGTTCGGGAGTATCGCCATAACTTGTATAACGGATGCTTTTCGAAGGTTGAGGTAGATGGTTTCCGTAGTTTTCTTGGTTATGTGTTGAAGGATGGATACAGCTGGATGTAGGATTTGCTAGTTTGGGTGAGATATTATGCTTCCCCTGTATCCCCAACACCTGATTGCATAACCAGAAAGGTTCGGGAATTTCATAGGTGGGAATTCTAGTAGCTCTAGTTCTTCTTCCATGGATATTGGTTTGAGATTGGGATTTCTTACCGATTATTCGTTCTTGATCCGTACCTTGTTGATTTATTTCTCTACCTTAATTCTTCGTGGCTTCGCATTTTATGGATATGTGACCACTTCAAGAGAAATGCATTCGTTCATTTTGTTCGGATGTGAAGACTTTATGTTGCATTTTCATTCCGTTGGATTCAGCTTCTATATTGTTGTCTATCAATGTGCTAATGGTGGTCAACCTCTTCAGGATGGCTCCTCCAACGCGCACGACTCCGAATCCTGATCCGCCTCCACCTCCGCCTCCTCCGGAAGCATGGCAAGCTGTGATGGCCGCTACTAATGCAAATACACAGTTGATCATGCAAATCCTCCAAGAGCGGAATCAAGGCAGTCAAGGGAATCAAGGCAACAATCAGCACCATTTTGCTACACTGAACCAGTTCCTCGCCAATGGCCCAAAGACGTTCAGCGGTTGTGTTGAGGCTACCGATGCTGACGATTGGCTAGTGGATCTGGGCAAGCATTTTGAATGCAGCAACGTCAGGCCTGAAGATTTCGTCAAGTTCGCTTCTTTCCAGCTCAAAGATCAGGCTGCAAAGTGGTTCCAGCAGTACAAGGATTCCAGAGGTGGACGTGTTATCACTTGGGACGATTTCCGTCAAGATTTCCGCGCTCATCACATCCCTTAAAGTGTGGTTGAGAGTAAGCGTCAGGAATTCTGCAATCTGAAGCAAGGCTCTTTGTCTGTCTATGACTACAACAAGTTGTTCCAGAAGCTCGCCCGTTTTGCCAAGCAGGATGTTCCATATGAGAAGAGCATGATCTATCATGTCAGGGGTGGTCTTCGTGAGGAAATTGAGCTCGCTCTTGTCCTCTTTGAGCCGTTGAGATACGATGAGTTCGACAACATGGCACTAAAACAAGAGGCTGCTCAGTTGAGGTGTGATGCTTTCAGGAAGCGTGCCAGAGATGTTACTCCGTCTTCCTCTACTCAAGTGGCCAAGCAGCAGAAGTACTGGCTTCCTCTACTCAAGTGGCCAAGCAGCAGAAGTACTGGCTTCCTCCTCCTCCGTTCCGTCAGCCGTTTCAGCAGAAGAGCAAAGGTGGCAGTGGTTTCTCCCACCCACCCAACCCAGGCTTTCAGAACAAGTCTTCGTCTCAAGCGCCAAGACCGAGTGCTCCGTATCACCGTCCGCTTTCAGAGGTCACGTGCAATAAGTGCCAACAGAAGGGTCACTATGCCAACAAGTGTACCAACCAGAGGCGTCTTCCTCCTCCTCCTCCTATCAGATCGGCAAGTACAGCTATGGTGAAGCATAACCCCAAGCACGCCAAGGTCAATTTGATGAATGCAGCCCAGGCAGAGGTCTCGTCAGATGTGATCATGGGTAACCTTCCTGTTAATGATACTCCTGCAAAAGTTCTTTTTGACACTGGTGCATCGCATTGCTTCATCTCGAGACCGTTTACAAATAGGCATGAATTGGTCTCACAAGTTTTGCCTAGTCCTTTAGTAGTTGTCTCTCCCGGTAAGCGTATGCAGGCTAACTCCATCGTTCCGGATGTTTCTATCACTCTGGGTGACTACAAGTTCTTGGCTTCTCCTACGGTGCTTGGCAACTCGGATATCGATCTTATTCTCGGGATGGACTGGCTCTCTAAGCATAAAGCTCAGCTTGATTGTGCAGCCAGGCAGATTCAACTGACTCATTCGTCTGAGGATGTCATTGTCTTTGCCGCTCGGGATAATACCATCCGGTTGTTTTCTCTCAATGAGAAGGGTGAATTGGATGCCATCTCTCAAATTCCTGTCGTTTGTGAGTATCAAGACGTCTTTCCAGAAGAGCTCCCAGGAATGCCTCCGCACCGGCCAGTTGAATTCGTTATTGAACTTGAGCCTGGCACGGAACCTGTGTGCAAATGTCCTTACAAGCTCGTACCTGAAGAGTTGAAGGAGCTGAAGAAACAACTCGATGAGCAAGAAAGATTGGGTCTCATTCGGCCTAGTACTTCTCCGTGGGGTTGTGGTGTTCTTTTTGTGAAGAAGAAGGATGGATCGAGTCGACTTTGTGTTGATTACCGTCTAGTAAACAAGAAGACCATCAAGAACAAATACCCACTTCCCAACATCACTGAGCTGTTCGAACAACTCAAGGGTGCTCAAGTATTCTCCAAGCTCGATCTCCGTATGGGTTATCATCAGATTCGTATTCGTGAGCAAGATATTCCCAATACGGCGTTCAGAGCAAGCTTTGGTTCATATGAATACACCGTCATGTCTTTTGGCCTCGCCAACGCTCCTCCCACGTTCTCTCGCATGATGTACTTCATCTTTAGCCCCTACACCAATGACTTTGTTTTGGTCTATCTCGACGACATTCTGGTTTTCTCGAAGAACAAGGAAGATCATGCCAAGCACTTGCGTTTGGTTCTTGACAAGCTCAGGGAACATCAGTTCTACGCCAAGTTCTCCAAGTGTGAATTTTGGCTCGATGAGGTTCTTTATCTTGGTCATATCATCTCTGCCAAGGGCATTTCCGTGAATCTTGAGAAGGTGTCCGCAATTGTGAATTGGGAACCTCCTCAGAACGTGAAGCAACTCCGCAGTTTTCTCGGTCTCGCAAGCTATTGCAGAAGATTCGTTGAAAACTTTTCTAAGATCGCCAAGCCTCTCTCAAATCTTCTTCAGAAGCACGTCAAGTACGTTTGGTCTCCGGAGTGTGATATTGCTTTCAACACTTTGAAAGAGAAATTGATCACTGCTCCAGTTCTGACTCCGCCTGATGAAACCAAGCCGTACGAGGTCTTTTGTGATGCCTCTCTCCTAGGTCTCGGTGTTGTACTGATGCAAGAGAAGAAAGTTGTTGCTTATACGTCTCGCCAGTTGAAACCTAATGAGAAGAACTACCCCACTCATGATCTCGAGTTGGCGGCAGTTGTGCACGCTTTGTTGACTTGGAGACATCTTCTATTGGGAAGAAAAGTGGACATTTTCACTGATCACAAGAGTCTCAAGTACATCTTCACCCAGCCTAATCTCAACCTCAGGCAGACTCGATGGGTCGAAATGATTCAAGAGTACAATCCGAGTATTGAGTATACTCCAGGCAAGGCCAATGTGATTGCTGACGCTTTGAGCAGGAAAGCATATTGCAACAGTCTGATTCTTAAGCCTTATCAACCCGAGCTTTGTGAAGCTTTCTGCAAACTTAATCTGCAAATTGTTCCTCAAGGTTTCCTCGCCAACCTTCAAGTCTCTCCTACCTTAGAAGACCAGATTCGCCAAGCCCAACTTCTTGATGCTATGGTGAAAAAGGTGAAGATTGGTATTGCAAAGAGTCAGTCCAAGTACAAGTGCTACCGACTTGATGACAAGGACACTCTCTTCTTCGAGGATTGAATTGTTGTGACCAAAGGTGAACTTCGTAAGGTGATCATGAACGAGGCTCACAATTCTCTCCTCTCCATCCACCCTGGGAGTACGAAGATGTATCAGGACCTCAGGCAAACTTATTGGTGGACTCGAATGAAGCGCGAGATCGCTCAATTCGTGAATGAATGTGATGTCTGCAGAAGAGTGAAGGCAGAACACCAAAGGCCAGCTGGTCTCCTCCAACCTCTTGCCATTCCAGAATGGAAGTTTGACCACATTAAAATGGACTTCGTGACTGGGTTTGCAAAGTCCAAGCGTGGCAATGATGCTATATTCGTCGTCATCGACAAGCTCACCAAAGTGGCTCACTTTCTGCCAATCAAAGAGTCAATCACTGCAGCGCAATTGGTGGAACTCTATACCTCTCGCATTGTCTCTCTGCACGGAATTCCTCAAGTGATATCTTCAGACCGTGGCAGCATCTTTACCTCCAAGTTTTGGGATTCTTTTCAGAAGGCCATGGGCACAAGCATTCGCTTCAGCACAGCTTTCCATCCTTAAACGAGCGGTCAAGTCGAGCGTGTCAACCAGATTCTTGAAGATATGCTCAGGGCTTGTGTGATCTCCTTCGGTATGAAGTGGGAGGACTGTCTTCCTTATGCTGAATTCTCTTACAACAACAGCTTTCAAGCAAGTTCGGGCAAGGCCCCCTTTGAAATTCTATATGGCAGGAAGTGCTGTACCCCTCTCAACTGGTCTGAAACCGGTGAACGTCAGCTGCTGGGCAATGGCTTAATCACAGAAGCAGAAGAGATGTGCAAAGTCATTCGTGATAACCTCAAAGCAGCTCAATCCCGCCAGAAGAGCTACTATGATAGTAAGCACCGTGATTTGGCTTTCGATATCGGAGATCACGTTTACCTCCGCGTCTCTCCTATGAAAGGTACTCGTCGCTTCGGTATCAAAGGGAAGCTTGCCCCTAGATACGTGGGACCTTTCAAGATTGTCAGCAAGAGAGGCGACCTCGCCTATCAACTTGAGCTTCCTTCAAACTTGCAAATGTTCATGATGTGTTCCATGTCTCTCAGCTTCGTAAGTGCTTCAAGACTCCTGACCGCACCGTCAACTTCGAGGACATTGAGCTCCAAGAAGATCTCTCCTATCGTGAGCACCTAGTTGCTATTCTTGAAGAGACTGAACGCAAGACTCGCAACAAGTCAATTAAATTTCTCAAAGTCAAGTGGTCTCACCATTCCGACCGTGAAGCTACCTGGGAACGCGAGGATCACCTCCGTTCCGAGTACCCGGAGTTCTTTCAGTCCTAGATCTCGGGACGAGATCTTTTCGTAGTGGTGGAGTGTTGTAACGCCCCAGATATAATTTCCATATTTGTATCCAACTCTTGCCGTCTCCGGCGCTAAGTTATATTTATTTCTCGGGTTCGGGTCTTTGTCTCCGTGTGTTGTTTTCTTTTTCGTGCATCTCTTATCATGTCATCTCGTGCATCGCATTTGCATACATGTTCATCTCATGCATTTGAGCATTTTCTCCGTTGTCCGTTTTGCATTCCGGCGCTTCGTTCTCCTCCGGTGGCCATTTCCAGCTTTCTTTCATGTGTGGGGTTCAAATATTTCCGGACTGGACTAAGACTTGTCATGCGGCCTTGGTTTACTACCGGTAGACCGCCTGTCAAGTTTCGTATCATTTGGACTTCGTTTGATACTCCAACGGTTAACCGAGGGACCGAAAAGGCCTCGTGTGTGTTGCAGCCCAACACCCCCCAAATTTGGCCCAAAACCCACCAAACTCTGCTCCATGTCCTAGAGCGTTCGATCACGATCGCGTGGGCGAAAACCGCACCTCATTTGGACTCTCCTAGCTCCACTTATGCCTATTTATACCCCCTCCATTCGGATCTCCTCTTCCCCCGTTCAAAACCCTAAAAAAAAGAGATCCATCTTCCCCGCGCCGGGCCGGACGTGTCCGCCCGCGCCGGACGTTGTCCGCCCCGCCACCGCAGCGAATCCCG
>NC_057798.1:138646131-138648394 GCF_018294505.1 Triticum aestivum | reverse complement strand
CCACCCGCCTCCACGCCGGCGCCGCCCCGGCAGCCTCCTCCCCGACCAGCGGCCGCGTCTCCGGCAAGCTCCGTCTCCGGCTGCTACAGTGTCTCCGGTGCCGCCTCGGGAAGCGTGCCGATCCAGATCTGCATCTGGGCATCGGTTGACTTTTTCCCCAAACCCTAGTTCATGATGCATCCTTTGACTGCCCGTAACTTTGCATCCGTAGCTCCGATTTGGGCATATGATATATCAAAATCTTCGCCTCGACATGTACATCACTTAATTCCATTGCGTCATTTGCATTTGAGGTCATCTTGATGCCCAAAATGCTGTTAGAAGGAGGCTTCGTGAGTTAAATTGCAGATCCGTTAGTTCATCATGCACTTTTGTCATTTTTTCCATGTTTAATTCGTGCATGATATGCCTGTGACCCTTTGGGATGAATTGTTAAGCATTTTGCCTTCTTTCCAGAGGTGCCACCCATGCATTTTTAGGATGTGTGTGTTGTCTTCTGCAAGCTTGCGAAGAGAGGTACCTGAGATTGCTGATTTCAGAGACTTAGTGATTTTCACTAAGTCTGAGATATTTTAGTTCATGATGCTATATGTCCAGCTTGTTTCCTAGTGATCCGTGCCTCTTTTGAGGATGATCAGTAATGGAGTTTTGATAATTATGTTATGCTCTATCCATCCATGTCTTTGTTTACATATGTGGAGTTCTCTAGGTTGACTCAATCGAGCTCAACTTTTGCTTCGTTGTTAATCTAGGCAGATCGTCAACTTGTTTGCGATTTTGCCAATGCTACCGTTAGTGTTCCATGCATGCTATGCCTTTGTTCTTGCCATGTGTAGCTAGCACATTGTGCCTTCTTGCTGGTCATATGCTTTCCTTGCCATGACTTTCACCGTAGTGAGTGCATCGAGCTTGTTTACATGCCTTCGTGAGTTAAATTTCTGCATGCCTCAGTTTTCATTAAGTCTGAAAACTGATTGTGTTCGAGCTATGTTCGTGAGCTCGGTAGAGTATTTTGTGAACCCTTTTGGCCCCAGGTCACTTTGCGTGTTTTGTTAAGCTTGTTGAGTAGCTCCATGCCATGTTATTACTTGTCATATTCAGGTTTTGTATCATGTTGTTTTGCTGCTCCGAAGAGGGCTTCGTGATCTGAAATTTCAGGCTAGTGTTAATTTCACTAAGTCTGAAATCTGTTTTGCATATTCATTTTTTCCATGCTTGTTTGAACCTCTTAATGGATGAATTTGCCTATGTCTCAGTGCTAGTATTTTGTTAACCATCTTGTGTACATCACTGCCATGTATTTTGTTTTCATGTTTGGTGGTTGTAGCATGTTCATTTCGTTGCATTTAGATGCCTACTTGCTGTAAATCGCAGACCGGTATCATATCTTAAAACGCTTGCCATTTCCAAACCGTAGCTCCGATTCCAATGATCTTTATATCGTTTTCAAGAGATTTCATCCCCTCTATCCAGTGGCACACTTGGTTTTCCAAGTTGATGCCAGGTTCATGCATTTCCTGTCATATCTGGCATTTTGCATCCCGCATCGCATCCCGCATAGCATATCGTCATTTCATCATATTGCTTGGTCTTGCCCGTGGTTGATTGTATCCTTGTTGCTTGTTTGTCTTGTTGGGTAGAGCCGGGAGACGAGTTCACTACCGAGGAGCCCGTTGAGTTTGCTTGTGAGGATCCAGCCAACTCAGACAACTGTGCAGGCAAGATGATCGTACCCTCGAAATCACTACTATCTTTGCTATGCTAGTTTGCTCGCTCTTTTGCTTTGCCACTGCTACGATGCCTACCTTTTGCTTGTCAGCCTCCCAATTGCCATGTTGAACCTCTAACCCACCATTGTCCTAGCAAACCGTTGATTGGCTATGTTACCGCTTTGCTCAGCCCTTCTTATAGCGTTGTTAGTTGCAGGTGAAGATTGGAGCCGTTCCTTGTTGGAACATTTATTTACTTGTTGGGATATCATTATATTGCTATGTTATCTTAATGCATCTATATACTTGGTAAAGGGTGGAAGGCTCGGCCTCTCGCCTAGTGTTTTGTTCCACTCTTGCCGCCCTAGTTTCCGTCATATCGGTGTTATGTTCCCGGATTGTTGCGTCCCTTACGCGGTTGGGTTATAATGGGAACCCCTTGATTAAAGCTGGTCCAGCAATGCCCAACCTTGGTTTTACCATTTGCCACCTAGCCTTTTCTTTCCCTTGGGTTCTACAGACTCAAAGGTCATCTTATTTTACCCCCCCCCCCC